>NW_025999913.1:6071908-6097072 GCF_001458135.2 Marmota marmota marmota | reverse complement strand
TTTTTTTTTTTTTTTTTTTGGTAGTGTTGGGGATGGAACCCAGGACCGTGAGCATACTAAGCAAGCATTCTACCATGGAGAAGTCCCATATTTCCATTTCTTCATAAACTTGAAATGCACTAAGAAATTCCATAAGGTGTTACTTCTAAAAGTCTGTTGACTACTCCACAGGCAGTATTGGTTTTAGAACTAAATGCCAAACATGTTTACATCCATTCGTAATAAAATACAGGCCAAGGAATTAAAGAATATTAACAAGTTATTAGCAAATTATCCTCCTTCTAAGTAGTTTTGTGGTAAAGACATTAAATGCTAAGAAGATCTTGATAGTAAAAATTCTAAGGCCTTTTGATATATTAATGTGCATTCTGAACCTTGAAGAGAGGAAGAATCTTTTGCTGTGTTTCCCAAAGGTATTTTACAGAGGAACCCCTATAAAATAACACAACCAGGGCTCTGAGCCTCTTCCCAGCTCCAAGACTCTATACATACATAAGATCTATTTAATTCATTTATTTAAAATTAACTATTGAGGGTCCACTCTATGTGGGCCACTATTTGAGAAGCTATAGAGAGACTCAAAGAAGCATTAAATTTAGCTTTTTTTCTCTAGGAACTGGTGATCTCAGAGGGAAAGAGGGTACTTAGAAAGTAATTTCTAAGCCTGGATGTCTTGTCTGTTTTTTTTTTAATTTTCTGCTTTAGTCTCTAATAATATTAGTATCTGACACATGTATAAATTTATAAACTTGATAAATATTTATTGAATGAATGATGATAAGATTGTGAAACGGCTGGGGTAATTAAAACAAAGTACTTGAAGTTCATTGTTCACTTTGCAGTAAATACGAAGCAATTTAAGATTCGTGAACAGGAAATATTGAGTGATGTCCCTTTTTTTCTGAAAGGATTATACATAAAGTGCTTTAGATCTTGGCAGTTAAAGCATTCAAACTCAACAGCTGTCTGACTACTAGGACAGAGGACAATTTAAATAAATTTTGAGTATTTTAATATCCACACCTGTAATTATAATTAATATAAGCAAAATTATTCACATTGATTTATCACACAACTGCCAGGCCAAAGAAAGATATATTTATTCCATTTTTCTAATCTACTAGAGAATTCAGCCTACTCTTTTAATTCCATGCTATAACTCCATTTCCCCTTATTTTGTCATCTTGAAGAGCCAAGTTCTTTGCTCTGGTTTGAAGAATTTCAATGCATATACAAATTGTCTCTTTTGTATTATTTTACTTTATTGGTTTGTCTTTTCTTAATGTATTCATGTTATGATTTTGACCACCTCAATCAATTCTTGGGCTTAGCACACAGGGTTGTATATAAATCCATGTTTCACAAAAGGTTACAAATTGATACACATATCATGAGGAATATTTTAACAACCACAATCACAACACCAATGCCAAACCAATTAACAGAGAGAAGTGAGATCTGGAGCAAAGTTACATCAAGTAAATTACCAGTGACACACCCCGCTGTAAGAGAAGCACTTGAAGTGGGTCTGATCCATTAGTTAGATAACTTATTCAGATAACAAATCATATTCTTCATGAGAGATCCTCCAATTGAATTTGCATCTAACAGACCAAGTAAATATGAAAAGACTGCCTAGTCTTCCCAGCAATCTCATATATTTACATTCTCTGCATTTGGCAATAACGAGGAAGAAAATAAGAGGTATTTCAATCTTTAAGAAACAGACAAGGCAGAAAGAGAAAAAGGACATTTTTATGTTCAAAATAAATAATACCTAATATTTACTGAATGCTTATTATATAGCACACACTCTACACATCCTTTGAATTTATAATTTTATTTTGGACTCACAGTAATCCAATAAGATAGATACTATTAACCTCAGTTTAAAATTTCCAGGAAATCAATCTCAGCAAATAGCTCACCCAAGCGGATTAGGTTAGTGAGAATCAGTAGTGGGACTAAATCCCCCCAACTACAGTGATATGTAAATCTTTACAACTATAAAGTAATTGTTTTTCTTGGATTTTGAATACAGAATTTTAGAGAAGGACACAATAAAGAGGAAACAGATTCTAGAAACAGATACTTAACTAGGCTTTCCTCTGTATATATATGGCTGTCCTCTCTAATCCACTTGTGATATGTGGGTGGCTGAAAGGTCCTTTAGGGCCATTACTGAGTAAAATAAGTTACTCAAACACAAGCATTATAATCACGTATCACCTAAACCTGTAATTGAATGCCTTTTGTATCTTACCTAAACACTTATCACACGCTGTGCTTGTAACTTTTGCAGTTCGAGGTGTAACTGCAAAACTAGCATGAATTTCTTTATGATGTTCAGGAAAGAAGATTCATTCTAAAAGAGATTTTAGCAACTTCAGCATAATTTTTTTTTCTTTCCTTGTTAAGCTGAGAACATTTATGTTTTTTTCTTAAAAGATGCATTCTACAGTTCCCATTTGTTATATCCAAATTGCTAGCATGACCACTCTTGCCCTTTATTATTGGGGTTATTATTTAGTAAAACAAGTGTTATTTGAACACAAGTGTTGTTGTTCATGACTGTTGAAAAGAGATGGGTGCTGAGAGAGTAACTGGCAGGTACCATGTACAGTGCCTGAACACTGAGCAAAGGGAGCGCTGATTCCAAGTCTTGGGCAGGATGGAGCAGGTGGTGTAAGACTTATATCATTCTCTTTATAATGGTATGCAATTTACAATTCATGAATTGTTTATTTCTGGAATTTTTCCATTTAATATTTTTAGGCCACATTTGATCACAGGTAATTGGAATAGTGGAATGCCAAACTGTGAGAAAGGAAGACTATTATAGTTACAAGAGATAAAAATGACTTTTAGCCATATCTATAAAAGAGTAAATTTATCATCTATGATTTTCACAATTGCAGTTACTTATTTACCATTCTGGATATAGTGCTTCTTCCTTCTTATTTATGCCTACAATTAATTCTCCCTAACCAAAAAGAAAAGTTTTCTGTTGCTTTGTTCACTTTATTAAGAAGTTGTATAAGTTATCATTCAAATGTGGATTTACAATGAGAAGTGTTCAAAAACTCACCTCTGCCAGAATGTCATCAGAATATATTATTAGAAAATCACCTGGAGGGCTTTTTAAAACAGCTTATTGGGCTCCCAACCCAGAATTTTGAGCCTCTAGTTTTGGATGGTGTCAGATATTTTGCATCTCTGTGGAGTTGCCAAGTGATGCTAATTCTGCTGGTCTGGAGACCACAATGTAAGAACAACTACTAACAAGGATAAAGTCATCTCAGTTGCTTAAATTCACACGTTTTAGACAAGTTGTTCTAGGCAGGGTAAGTCCAACTGCTTATCAATTTTATGTATGGGAGAAAGGACTAGATCCTGTTGATTACAAATGTTTGGAAAGCTAAATATTTGGGAGAAACTTCAGTGATCTTAAAAGAAGTCCATTTTCAAGGATCTACTGAGTAAGCCTTGAAAGAGAGTTCATTGTGACAGTGTAGTGACAAGAAGTCTAGCACACAGAGCTTCATAGAGGGATGCTGGTTTCAGTAGCAGTGTGGCTACTGTTATCAGAATTTATCTCAGACCAGTGACCAGTGCATGTGTGGTCTCTGCACAAGAGGTAATGCATTTGATAATTAAATATTCCTCAAAGTAAATATTGTCACACTTCAAGGTGTATGCCACATTTCCATGCATCTCCAGCATTGGGAAACTAATTCAGTGTAACACAAGTTCAGTAGACACACCTGCAGATCACTTGGTCTGCATATAAGATCACTCTATGGGGCTACAGCTCTTTCAGGATTCTAGTTGACCATTTTCTGATGAAACTTAACATAGTAAGAAAATTCGGGCTCTGCTTCTGCATCTGATCTGCAGGCCCTGATATATATTCATCTCTCCTCTTTCCTTCCACCTTTGAAGAGCACTTGTGCTGGGGAGTAACTTGCTTAAATCTCTCTGATCCTATTTCTTGAAGACTCTAAGTCACTGATTACCATTACTTGGGCTGAGAATGCTGCATGTAACCGTTTTCTGTTAAAACTGAGCATGGGATCTTAAGAGTCAAACCAATGGATTATTTAGGACTAACATATTCTTCTTCGTGATCATTGTCAAATTGCCGCACTACCGCTTTCTCATGGTAGAAATAAATCAGCCTGGCTGAGATGGAGACTCCTTTGCTTGACTGCTGATCTCTTGTGGGGGATCCTGCATTGATTGTCATGGCTTAAAGTTGATGGGACTCTCCCTGTTTCCCCTTGTGAGAACACTTCCTCTCTGGGACCCAGGACCTTCATTAGCCTTACTGATCTCAAGATTGTGGAGAAGAGAAGCACAAGTTACCCAAGTGGGTCATTGGAAGAGAAAGTCAGTGAAGCCATTTCTGTTCCTATAACTGATTTCTAGGTGCATTTTACAAGTTGGGACACAGTATCATATAATGGCTGTTGAGTTAGTGGGCGTACTGTATTTAGAAGATGACGTCTTATTCTGAGTGCCATTTCCAAGCTATACCTTGGATCACCTTTAGAAGCCATTCCATTAATTCTGGGAGCTTCTAGGGGGAGATGACATATAATAAAAAAAAATAGATCACATGATTATATGTCCACTGCTGAACCTGCTTGGCTGAAAAGTATGCCCCTTGTTCTGAGGCTGTATTAAACAGGATCCATGTCAGTGGATGAGACACTCTGTGAGCCCCCAGAAAGCAAAGCTGGCTGAATCCCAGGAGGCAGGAAAGGCAAACTCATCTAGAATATGTGTCAATTCCATTCAAGATAAACTGTTGCTCCTTCTCGGTTAGAAAGTGTCAAATTAGTCACCTCACAACTAAGTGGCTAATTAATCTCCTGGAGGTGTGATACCTTATTGGGGGTTCTGTTGGAAGGTTAGCCATACCAAGATAAATTTTAATGAATGGGAAATGATATTTGTTGGATTTCTGCTTCCATTTCTGCCATTCTGGATGCTCTGCTGATGTTCCCAAAGAGCCAGAACTAGGGTAGCCACTGAGAGTGGATCACTCATGTCAACTGGTTCAACCATTCTGTCCACTATTACATGACAACTGTCAACCAATGAATGTTAAGATGCAATAAAATTATCAAACTCTGAGTCTATGCCTGTAGGTTCATCCATGTGATTCTAGCCCAGACCTCTTATTCTAAATTATTGGTTATTGATCACTTCAGTTTCCTGATCAGCCTATCAAATAATTTACAGTGTTTTGATAAGTTTATAAAATAATTTAAAGTGTTTTGAATCTACATATAACTTTACAATGGGTCAGTCTCCTTTGCATACTTGGATGCCTAGCTGCACTGTGTCAAGCTCTGTCTCTGTGGAGCATTTCACCCTTCTCTGTCTAGCTTGGGTGCCACTCACGACAGCAATAACAAAGCAACCTACTATTTTTTGACTTACTCTCACATAGTAATTCATCTCATCTTTGAACCAAACTAAGTCTATTTTTCCCCCTAAATACACCATTAATATCCAATCTGCAAAACCTTGCCACTTTCACTGAGAAAACTATTTTGACACCTGAGTACATATGCATTTATATGTAAATGTACATAAGTCTGTATGTTCAACTCTAATGTATGTGTATGCAAACACACAAACTCAGCATATTCTAGGAGGTTGAAGAAATGCATGACTTTCTACAAAACATGTAAAAAAATCAACAGGATTTTCAGATACTTTTATATTGTGATCAATGAGTAATACAAACTTCATATCTAAATGCAAAAGCACAATTTATATCACTTTCTTGTAGTTATCCAACTAGAAACATTTTTTTTTTCTTTTTTTGGTACTGGGAATTGAACTCAGGGGTACTCAACCACTGAGACACATCCTCAGCTCTATTTTTTAATTTTTTTATTTAGCGACAGGGTCTCACTTAGTTCCTTAGCACCTCACTATTACTGCCGCTGGCTTTGAACTCAAGATTCTCCTGCCTCAGCCTTCTGAGCTGCTAGGATTACACATGCACTACCACTCCTGGAAACTAGAAACATTTTACTATGTAAATAAGGACAGCTCATACTCAATTGTCATTGTCAAAATAATGATAGATATGGGAAGAGATCTTGTAAAAGGAAATCAAAACTGAGTTCAAATCATTGTACTTGAGTAACAGTTTTAGTTAAATAAATAATCAGAGGGTTGATTTTTTGTTAATTATTGTACGTGTTGAAGAATTGAAAAACTTTTTCCCTGATGTTAAAATTTTCCCCTTAACATACAAATATTGGATTTTCATTTTTGTCCTTCTATTTGCAGAAAGAAAAGATATTTGAGAGAGAACTCTAATAGACTCTAGTGTTTTTCATATGGCATCATAAATGATCTCACCCTTATGCTTGCTTTATTTTTAGGCTGATGTACTAATACATTTTAAGGGACTAGGATTTTTATTTATTTATTTGTTTGTTTATTTATTTTTGCTTTTGGCAAGTGTGTGCAACTTTTTTTCCTAATATACCAAAGGAAAAAAAACACAACAATCCGATACAGACATATTAAATATTTGGAATGAAAGAATTAGTAGCATTTGGAAGATGTGCATACAGAACACAGGCCAGGAGTCTGTTTTATTATTCTGTTTTAGGAAGAAAGATGCACTGTGTTTATTCTAAAAAGTCTTTAACAGTTACATATATTATTCTTTTTATCCAAAACTAACAAAGAGTCTTAACAGAAATTAGATTTATCATAACACTTCTTCTGGTTTGGAGATGAGGTGTCTCCCAAGAGCTCCTGGGTTAATGCAGAAATGTTTGGAGTTAGAATGATTTGATTGTGAGAGTTGTAATCTAATCAGTCCATCCTAGTTTGAAAGCACTGACTAGGTGGTAACTGTAGGTAGGTGGGGCACAACTGGAGCAGGTGGGGCACTGGTAGCATGCCCTGAAAGGATTCATCTTCCCTGTAATTCCTCCCCCCACCCCTTCCTGGCTTCCATGATGGGAGCAACTTCCTTCTAACTTGCCCTTCCACCATGATTTTTCTGCCTTACCTTGAGCCCAGAACAATGGATGTGGTTTACTATGAACTAACTCTCTGAAACCATGAGCCAAAATAAACGTTCCCTCCTCTGAGTTGTTCTTGTTGGGTATTTTGATCACAGCAATGAAAACCTGACATAGAAATTTATATTGAGAAGTAGGATTGTTGCTATGACTAAAATGACCATGTGGTTCAGAAGCATTTGGAGCTAGTTTGTAGGAAGAGTTCGGAAAAGTTTAGAAATGTATTCCGGAAAAGCTTTGGATTTATTTCACTTTAACTTTCCTTTTTTTTCCCCTTTATTCCTCATTTAAAATATACTTTTTATATTTAATTGATGCACATTAATTATGAAGCACAGTGTAGTCTTTCAGTACTTGGGTACATTGAATGATGATCAGATCAGAGTAGTTGGCCTATGTACCACCTTGAAAATTTGTTGTTTGTTTTGGAAATATTCAAAATCATCTCTATTAGCTATTTGGACGTCTACAGTTAATTATTGCCAACCACAGTCAGTACGCTGTTAGAACATTAGAAGTTGTTCTGCTCATCCAATTGCACTGCTGTCCCATCCTCTCCTTGTCCCTCTTCACCCCTGTTTGCAGCCTCTGGTGACCACTATTTTAGACGATGTTTTACTGTACCCACCAAGTGACCTCCCTTCTTCAGTGATGGAGCATTGGGCCTGCTCACCCCTTATCTCCAGTGCAGCGGTCGATGAGGTGTGGGCTGCTTCTCTGTCTGACAGCTCATCCACCCTCCTACATCATGGAGCACATGTGATGTGCCCATCCCCTGCCAAGAATTTTTGAAAAATATTTTAATACTTAAGATCTAAGATCTATAATTAGATATTCCTTACATCTTCCTTAGTAAAATTCTCCATTAGGTTAAAACGTTGTTTTGTTTTGTTTAGGATTCTAGTTTATTGATGTTAAAGGAAAGACATAGATAATATTAATTTTTGCTTTCTTTTTTTTTAACATTTTATTAGTTGTTGATGGACCTTTATTTATTTATATGTGGTCCTGAGAATTGAACCCAGTGCCTCACACATCCTAAGCAAGTGCTCTACCACCGAGCCACAACCCCAGCCCCCATGTTTACTTTCTTATTGAGATTTCTTATTGAGAGATTTGAGTTCCAGAAGTTTGCCAACTTTTCTTGACTCACACTATATTTCTGGGTTTTTTTTTTTGTGTGTGTGTGTTTGTGTGTGTGTGTGATGGAGTTAGAATTTTTTACTTATATGCAATTCTCTTCACACACAGGTCTTGGAATACTCCTCCCACTGCCCCTCTGTTAGTTTTCCTTTAACAAGTCCTAAACTGATAGCTGGATTTTGAAATGCATTGTGACACTGGAAACGTGACTGTCATTGGAAGGAGCTACTGATACTGTTCTCCCACCAACTGAAATTAGAGATGCAATATTGTATTATTTCTACTTGAGAAATGCTAAGGAAATTTGTGAGTCCTCATTAAACTCCTTTTGGCATTTTGTGGGAAGGAAAACAATCTCAAAATTATATTTTGTAATTTGATATACGCTTTGGAGGGAAACATCATTCAGATCATTTAGCAACGTAGCTATATTCTCAGATCAACCTAAATATAGAGACAATGATCTTAAAACATGCAAAAAGATACTGGAGGAAGGGACGGGTTGGTGAGTTCTTAACCCATTCTGGTTCTGATGATGGAGCGCTGTGACTGAGTGGGCTGCTGGACCCTGCAGTCAGTGCTCAGAGTTGAAGGACATGTATTCCTAGGGTTGGTGGGAGGTGTGGAAAGAAAGGAGTCTTTCAGAAAGAAACAGGGAATTATATTTGATTTTTTTCAGGCCAGGATTTATGTGAAATTTTTCTCTACTCTTTTACTTTCTAGTTTCCTTTAAGACACCACACACACACACACACACACACACACACACACACCCCTCCTCTATAAATTCTAAGTGCCTCCATGAACCATGAATTCTATCAGAGGGAATTTTAGAAACACGAGCTGAATGAAGGCCAATTTCAGGAAAGCCAGTAGTGCACATTGATCAAGTGTCAAGTGAGTTAATATATTTTAAGACTAACAAACCTACAATTTTCTCACTCCAAATTATCCTTATGAATCCCTAAATCAAAGAAGGAAAACGTCATGCATTTAGAAGCCATGGTGCATACAACATCCATGAGGTCTTTTCTTTTTTATCTTTCTAGTATTATTTTTAAATGAAATCATAACAGATTCTTTACTCTTCAGTAAGTGGTGACATTGACATTGAACTATCAGTGCTATGGAGGACTCAAGTACAGTCATAGATTTGCTAAGATCATTGAACAATGCAAAGTTACCTTGCTAGACAAAACATTTTTTTGTAGGTGGGGTACTGGGGGATTGAACTCAAGGACACTCAACCACTGAGCCACATCCCCAGTCCTCTTTTCTATTTTATTTAGAGACAGGGTCCCACTGTGCTGCTTAGGGCCTTCCTTTTGCTGAGGCTGGCTTTGAACTTGTGAGGCCTCTTGCCTCAGCCTCCCGAGCCGCTGGGATTACAGGTGTGCACCACTGCACCTGGCCTAGACAAAACTTTTAAACCATTAGATCCATGAGAGAAAATGTATTAAATGGATCACTGAAGTAAATAAATAATTTTAAAAATGACACACAAGACCTTTACCAGTGATAGAGGAGAAATTGGAGATTATAACTGAGTTGGCTATTCCTCACTCCTCCTTTTCTGCTTCTTCCTCTTTCTATGGCTCCTCATTTATTTATTCAATATACAATTTTTTCAGTTGTATTAGTTGGAGGTATATATTGAGAAACAGACATTTCCTGTGCTTTTGGAAATTATGGTCATTTAGAGGTCACATTTTCTTAGGATAAAATTAGAGGTCATGTAGGGATAAAGAATTCAGAGATTAATGCCTTTCCTATTGTTGTAAAAATTCAAAAATCATAGCACATAACTATTTCTCCTCTCATTTTTAAGGGCAAATCTACATTAATTACTCAAATGTTTAAACATTTTTTAAAGGGGAATGTTGGGGAAAATAAATGTAAGACAATCTACTTTTGTTTTCCCAGAAAGAAAGGGGCCAAAGAACCAAGCTAAGGAGCAAGTCAATGAATACAAGAGCCAATTAGAAAGAGCTGTGTCTTGGTCTGTTTGTGCAGTTAGAACAGAATGTCACAGATTGGGTCATTTACTAAAGAGCCAAGTTTTATTTTCTTCAGCTTTGGAAGCTAGCCTGTCCAAGATCAAGGCCCCTACAGTTTGGGTTGGTCTCTGGACTCTGCTTCCAAAATGGCACCTTGAATACCATGGCTTCCAGATCGTGGAATGTTGTGCTGTGTCATGGTGGAAGGGATACAAAAGGAAGGGAGACCCAAATACCCTCACCAAACCCTTTTTATAACTGCATCAATTTATCCATGAAAATAACTCCCTCATGACAGAAGTACCTCCTAAAAGACCCCATGTCTCTCAACATTGTGGAGGTCATGAGGGCACCATTACATTGGTGGTTAAATTTTAAACACAAGAATTTGGGAGGACACATTGAGACCATAGCAAATCTCAACTAGTGAAATCCGAGACAATTTGAACATTAAAATAAATTACCCTTGTGAATATAACTAAATAAGTGAACAAATACATCAATAGGAGGAAAATCTCTTCCCTAGAGTAGTCAGGCTGACTGATATATCAGTCATAAAATCATCCATAAAATAAAAGCTCATTGTGAAAATCTGATAAGGAATGAGATGTTTAGATTGTGCCAGTAACTTAAATATTAATCATAGAGTGAATATTCACTGTACCATATAGAAACCTAGTAGAACACATTAATTCTCCCTCTATCATATCACTAATATTTGGATTAAATCTCAGCATGCCTTTTCTAATAAAATAAACTGAGAAGGAAATAGCATCTTCTGATATTCCCACTAAAAATGCATAATCTGAATTGAATCATGAACACACATCAAACAAACCCAAATTGAATAACATTCTACAGAACTAACAATAAATGAAAACATAGGAACTCTTCCAGATTAAAGTTGATTAAAGAGATATGACTAAACTAAGTAGCCTTGATCTTGAACTATTAAAAAAAAAAAAACAGCTGTCAAGAAGTTTACTAGGATGTTTGATATAATTTGAGTATGGATTATAAATGAAGCAAAACTCTAATATTTAAATTTCCTGGTATTGATGCCTGTACCTTGGTGAAGTTAGAGAATATTCTTTGCTTTTAAGTAGTTCAGACTTGAAGTATTTAGGGGAAATGTGACATGCTGTTTTTGTCTTAAGAAATTGCTTAAGAAAAAGTATCTGTTTATCAAGTTATCATTTAATGTATTGATCTATCCATCTAAGCTTTTATCTAGAGAAGAAAGTGAGACTGAAAAGCAAATAATAAGGTGAAATATATGTGAATTTGTAAATAGTGAGTAGAAAAAGTGAATGGTGAAGAGGGCAGGAGAATACCTTTTCTGATTCTTGCAACTTCTCTGTAAGTTTGATATTAAATCAAATTCGAGATCTTGATGAAAGTCAACAGATATGATAATTTTTTTAAATGGGAAATATATACCAGTAATGAGAAAATTTGCTGAAGTCAATAATTTTCTAGTATAATAAATAACAAAAAAAAAAATGATCACAGAAATGTAAAACAACAGAACAGGTCTGTATGTTTTTCCAGATTATCAAAATTTCAAAAGAGAGATAACCTAATTTATTCACACTATTCCAAAAAGCAGGAGAAGGGACTCCTCTGACATATGAGCTTCACATGCCCTCAGTCTGAAATCTTAGTAAGAAAAGCATAAGAAATGACGCCACTCATTAACTTACTTTATAAACATAGATAAATAGATAAGAACACCAACATTGATAAAATAACTATAAAGTGAATCTGGGGTACTAGAGATGTTGTAGCTGTGGATCTCATCTTTGTGGTAATTACATGGATGTACACATATGTAAAAATGCATTAAGTTGAACCATTAAATTTGTGTGATTTCTGTGCCTACTTATATGTGATGTTATAACTCAATCAAAAGTCTGTAAGTGTTCATGTGGATAAGAGAAGCAGTAAATATCTTTGCTTATACAACCATGTGAGGTAAAAACTCCCTTTGTTGATATTTTAATATATATTACAGCATTTGGAATGTATGGCTTTATACTATCCCCTCACTTTTTCCTATAGAAATCCATTTAAACTTTGATCACAATCATTGAATAACCTAAATATACAATCCTAATTGCAGATGTTGAAAGACTGTTAAATTTTCTAAAAATCAAGATTTTTTTTAATCTCACATAAATAGCATTTTCCCAATCTTTATTTTTCCTTCACATTTCCAGTCTTTTATAACTGGATGTGTATAGCAGAGTAATCTTCCAGTGCACTTAAAAAGCACAGAGGAGCCGTCCAATGTATATTAATCCACTGTGAAAACAAATAACTCGAGTGCTCACTCTCTTGCAGATTCAGCCATTAATGTTCATGGTTGGTATTGATGGTATTGGTCGGTATGCTGCCAATGTAAAGGCCTAAGAATTTCATAAACTTTTACTTTTTTTGTCTCCTGATCTTGTGCATAGTATACATTTGATATCGTGACCTTCTCCTCAGAGCAAATGTTATCTTTATTCCTCACAGATGGAGGAATATTGCAAAACAACAAATAGTTTGTTCTGCTTAATTTTTGCACCAAGGCACTGGGAACTATCTAGTAACACCAAGGAGAGAGTCTTCATGGTTGAAATGCAGCAGATAAAATGTACCCAAACAAAGAAAAAAAATAAAGCCCCCTTTTCTGGTATTACATCTACCATGATGTATTTTCTGAAAGCCACCCAAGTATAACTATTTATTTTAACTAAAGTAATCAAGATTAATGCCAGCAGTTATGACACACACTGTTTGCTAAAGAACACATAGAACAATTGCTCAGGGCAAGCTTCATTAAGAAATCAGATAAAATTAGTAAAACTGATTATATTTCAAAACTCAGCAGCAGCTAAAATTGCCATTCAGGAGCTTCCAATTAACACAATTGGTCTTGTTCACAATCAGCTATTGTAATCTCATTAGCTTATTATGTTTTAATCATTGTGATATCAGCACAGCAAATTTTATTTTATTTTTGCATGGCTAAGGACTGGCCAAATTGGGTGTGTGGCTCACCTAACATTGGACAGACGCAGGCCTTTGGAATTTGGCATCTTGCCTGTTCTTTCAGGGAATTATCCTGATAAAGTGTCAAACGCACATAGATTTCCCCCATCTCTAGCAGTGAGAAGTCTTTCTGGAAACAGACATCTAATTTGGCATCCACTGATGGGGGGATTAATTATAGAGCTGACACTGTGACTCGAATCATCTTGTAATGGCATTTAGAGGATTGGCAGTTTATGCAGAGAAGGGAAAGAGAGTGAGAAGAAAGAGAGCAAAAGGGAGCTTGGCTTCCTCTGAGTACCTGCGTTTAACGACTGGACCTGTTTGTTTTACTACCTTGTTTCATAAATGTGTTCCGAAGATACCAATCACTGCAAAAACAACATCTTTCTGTCTTTTTGGTAAGAGCAGCCAGCACAAAGCTAGAAAACTGGTGTTTCATTGATACCAAGTATTGCCTGCTGCAATGAGATTATGTTCTATTGATGGGAACTGGGGTGTAACAGCCATCTACAGAAAGCAATAGGTTGCCCTATTTTCTGGCTGAAAATGCTGCGTGTTTTATGAACTGCCTCTATCTTGCACACTAGGGATGTTTCTGTGGCTAAAGCCATAATAGGATTTTCCTAAATGATACAAAAATACAAATATTCTGACCAACCAGCTTGCAGAGGTTACTTATTTTCCAGCAAGATTTAATACTCCATCTTGCCTCCATAAGAATATTTTTGATTTGATGTTCCATCGTGATTTCTTTGTTCAAAGGCATCGATGATCACTAATTGTGTTCTGCAAATAGGGAAACAAACAACAACAACAAAAAAGCCGTGTGCCAACAGACGTTGGAGTCCCTGTTCTTGGCAGGACCCTGTGAAACCCAAAGACACGGAGAGGTAAACATTCAGAAATGTGTGTGCTGGCAAGTTCAGAACGCCTTCTGCAGACTTGAAATCCTACTATGCTTTCCTTTTGCAGTTGAGACTAATTCTGTCTTTTAAAAAATAGCCCCTCCGTTCCTGATATTTTCAGGTCCATAGATAAATAAAAGAGGAAAAGTGCCCTTGTAAATCCCAAGAGGGGAGATAAAATGAACATAGAAGATGGAGTCCTTCTGTGACTATCATATTACCATACCTAAGCACTAAAAAGGTGAACGTTCATCATTATTAAAATCATTCAATTTGTGTCTTTAATTATAACTTTTGGGGGCATGAATGGCTCCAGAGAAATTAGTCTTCTATTTGCTCCATGAAAGAATTTAATAAGTAATACATTATGTTAACTGATTTTTTAAAATCCATTTAATTTTCCCCTGAATTCTATTTTAGGATGATGAGGTCTGATATCACAGAAATTCTTGCCCAGCATCTCCTGCTCACTCACGTAGTCATATATCTTTGTTTCTTAAAACATGAGGTCCTGGACTTTGTGTATTTAACTTACAAATTGCTTAATTTGGGCCATTGCCTGTGTCGCCGAGTATTAACCAGCTGCAGTCTCAGATTCCCTTTATGAAAATCCACTCAAACTGCTTGCAGGATGGTCCCAGGTTGCCTTCAAGCCACCGTCTTCATTCCTAACGGTGACACTTGCATATTTAGAGCGGCTCAGGTTGTGCAATCAATAACTCTCCCCTCCCCTGTCTGTGACTGACTCGCAGATGGAGACCCATGTGACAAGGGATCAGCATGGGCTTCGTGACAAAAAAGAACTTCTCATAATCCTCCTCGTCTATTCCAATGACAACGGATAATTATATTGAATTCTCCTGAGCAACAACACTTGCAAGCCACTTTTCGGAAGTTGGCTGTGTAGGTACCTCATGAAATTCCTTAACTAAATGCAAATAGGATGTTCAAAACATTACATAGTTCTTGATATATCATATTTCACATTTTGATTCAAGTGGGTTATGAACTCCATGAAAGCAAAAGTATGTACAAAATAAATGACTTTCAACTTAAAAAAATGCAAATAGGAAAGGCAGAATTAGAAGGTTTAGCATCTTGCTGTTTACAATTTCAGATAAAGACCATTTTTTTTTTTGCAGACCATAAGTCTATCTATAGGTATAAATATATGTGATAGGTAAGGATGCACATCTACCTTTACAAAAGGTTAAATATATGCAACATTTTTATTTCTAAGTCAGGTTTTTTTGAGGTACAGTTACTTTCTCTACTTACATGTACACACACATACATGCACAGGTGTAATTTAGTCAAAATTTGCTAAGTGCAAAAACACTGAGTTTTGAATATTTAGCATAAAAAAACAGTATTCTTACTATTGCCACTATTTCTTCATTGCTTATTGTGGATAAAATCTATTCAGCTTAATCACGACCTTTGGTCTCTATGCATTTTGTTTGGTGCATGAAATTAAACACTTTATAAATAAGTGTCCCAGGAAGATAATTCCAATGTCAGATTACAATGGTTTTCAGTGTTTTTTGGTTGTTCTTGTTCATGTTTCACGTTGCTGCAGTGTGATTTCTTTAGATGAAATCTTACTTGGGTAGTAATTTTAATAAGGTGAAAGCAAATTTTCTAGATTTGAGGTGGGGCAGAGCTCAGAATCCCATTGGATTTTGTCCCTTGTTGTTACCTGCTATGAAACTTTAATGAAATGAAAAATTCAGCACAGTTTAAAAATCACCTTAATACCGTCAGTCTAATGAAATACAGATGAATGGGAAACAAAGGTATAAACAAAGTTTTCCTTGGATGTTTCGTGAAGGAAAGAATATCTCATTGGAGTATGAGTCATAGTTTACCAGAAGCCTAACCATTGCAACTGCTATCGAAGGCCAGTAACAACTTATTATTAACAAACAGTTTGAGAAAGGTGTGGAGGTATACCACAACACATCTGAGTAGGAAATTATTATAAAATAGGTGATGAGAAGTGGCAAGAAGAAAAAAAGAATAAGGGTGGAGGAGGCAATTTGGGGTTCAGGGATAGTGCTGAATACATTACTAAATAATTGAATGTTAGCATACAGGGTGGGGCTAGGGTTGATATTTTTGGCCGAAAAATAGCGTGATGAGATTTGTTTTGTAGATACATAGCTCTCGCCACGCTGCTGCAGAGCATTAACTTAATATAATTAAGACAATAAAGAAGCTGAAATTATTTAAAGATTTAATGAGGTCACAATAACTAATCTGAGGTCACATAGCTAAAAATGGCAGTGACAATGGAAAACCAAGAAAAGACTTGAAAAAATTTAGGAGGCAACACAAACCAAATGGCCATGCAATTAGCCAATGTCAAAAATATCAGAGGATAAAGAATAAGAATCAGTGGTATTTGGGAAGGGACTAGGGAAGCAGTGCTCAGTTGGAAATATAGTGAATTGGAGGGACATGGGCATATCCATGTAGATATGTTGGCTATTCATGTTTGGAGATTAAGAATCAGGTTAGAAGAGTAGATTCAAGAACCATTGGTATGCAGCCAAGCATATATACACAGAATGTGTGGCTATGGAATGAGCTGCTCCTAGGAAATGCAAAACAGATGAACAGATGAACAGGACAGTTTCCTGAGATACACCAGATTAAAGGAATAAGGTGGATGAGGGCAAGAAATGGTCAAGGAAACAGGAGGAGAAAAAGAAATGAAAACTAAAGCCAAAGAAGAATAGTACTGAGAATAGTTTGTACTTAGCATTATCATTTCTTAAGCATTCCTAGAAAAATCCACTCTGACCTACTGGCTGCTTCTGCCAGTGTCTTGGAAACATGAGGATTCTTACTATAGATTTCTCCAAATAAAACTCAACACTGTTATCTGAGGCTACAGTTGCTGTCATGGTCCAAATCTTCTCATCCAACCACAAGATCAGAAACTTCTTGGATTCTAAGGTCAGTCTGAATGTGGCTTTACCTAGCCATGACCTGTTTTTATCTGAGGCACTGTGTCCCTCTTGAGACTAAAATATCTGCCCACTTCTCCATATATTTCTTCTTTCTCCCATCTGCTATCCTCTTCCCAATCTCCTTGACAATTGCCTAGCAGAATATATGTACATGCATCAAATAAAACTGACCCTGTGATTACCATGAACACCAAATTAGGGAAATGGTTTTCTATAGTTTGCAAGAAAATCTTCCATCGGTTTGACCTTAATTATTCTAAAACTCTTTTATATTTAGGTTGAACCACATGAAATTGCCATTCTTGTAGGTCAAAAGGTTGAACATCAGTAACATCATATGTTTTGACCTATTTTGTGTTTCTAAATCTTTCAGGCTTCTTAGTCTTTGAAAATAAGATGCCAAGAATACAAAGTACAAAATAACCACATATTCTGTTAGTAAATAATTGGGGATATGCTTTTAGTCACAAATCATGAAGAGTTCAAGATTTAAAATTTATGCATCAGTTATATATTGCATAGGAGGGATTGCACAGATCATTCTGCTGAATCAGTGCATATCAGATGTACTGAGGTCTGCATCCATCTCTTCCAATCCCTTAGGTACTAGTCATTAAACTGCTCCTGCTGAGTTTAGTGACTAGGGAAGAGTCAGTAAACCTCTCCAAGTGTGGACATCCAGAAATAACTAGCTCATTTGTTTATTCATTCAATTAAAAACCAATTATTCTTTTGTTCATTAAATGAACATTTATCTGGTAGCCAGCATGTGCCATTTAGTAATATGTGGTTCATGGGCAATTGCAGGATTTAATCTTAGCATCTGGGTACTTTTTTAAAAAAAAATAATATCACTTTGTATTATCAGAAAAAAAAATTTTGGGCCATAGAAGATTATAAGTGGAGGAGATGAGCTCTGGACATTTCTTTAGTTTCAATCCTGTTGCACCTGTATGAATCCAAAGGGAGGATTCCAATGTTCCCACCCTTCCCAGTCTTCTCTGACTGACTACCCCTATGAATCTGGCACCACCCCTAATCCTTCTCCCCACACCTGTCTGTGCTCATTTTATGATTTGCATTTTTTTTTTTTTTGCACCAGGATTTCTCAGCCTTGCCAGTATTGGCATTTGGGACTACACAATTGTTGTGGGGGCTGTTCTGTGTTTTTCAGGATATTTAGCAACATTCCTGGCCACCACCCACTAGATCCCAGGCAAACACCCCTCCCCCCTCAGTCCTCCATCATGACAACTGAAGATGACTCCAGACACTGCCAAACGTTCCTGGGGAAGAGGGAGGATTCACCTCCAGTTGAGGATGGTGGTATTTTCCCATAAAATGTGATTCAAGGTTTTCTTCCACCTACATGATCTAGGATCCCTGCAAATAGATAAACACGTATTTTTCATTTTAACAGTTATCTATTTACCTCTCAGGCAGAACATATGCTAACCATAGTAGGCTGTGTGCATAATCCCTTTACAACATGTGTACTGTAATCTATGGAAGGTTTTTCTAAAAAATGATTTCACTGGAACCCAAGGAGGCTTCAGCTAGTCTTCTCTATGAGCATTAAGGCTAGTGTGTCATCAGTGGCTGACCTTGAACCCGCCTCATGAATGCCATAAGATGCTCCAGTTTGCCATGTGTTCAAGAATTGCTGTCCTCATTAAACAGGATGAGACCTTCTCTGAGACTCCATACATGATAGATGATCCTTTTGTTTCTACCCTTCTTTGTTAATAAAACACAACTTATATAAATGCTTAACTCTCCAAGTACAAAGCAGGTTGATAATTTGCTTTAGCAGGCGAGGGCCAGAGTTTCATTTCCCAAAATTCCACCTCTGCAGGCTTCCCAGGGGTGTTTGGAGTCCTGGCCATGTGGCTCAGATCTGCAGGAGGAAGTGGAGACGCAGCCGACGATCTGCCTTGGGTCCTCATTCTTTCATCTCCCAACGAAAACTATGATTTTCTTTTTCCTCAGGAAAACAAAATTAATTTGGAGTCTTTCAAAAATCTTGGCATGTAAAATAATGCAACAGAACCCCAATTTTGGGACTGCTGTGATTGCATTCCCTAGTCAAGCACCCTAGATATCAATACTTAATGGTATTCTCTAAGCTCAGCCAGTGAAGAAAATAGGGTTGTTATCTATCAAAGCACATTTTAGTTTCTGACAAGTAAAAAGCAGCATGGGGAATGCAGGAAGGCTGAAATAAAAGCCTAAAAGAAAACTCATATAACATCTGGTGTCCTTTATCCCCTGATGGCCTTTCATAGTATGATATGATGAGCTTGTTCTGATTTAAGACCTGATGATTTGGTTTGAAAAAAAGAAAAAAAAAAAAAAAAAACAGGAGGAGGGGGCGAGATGCAGCCAGGCTGGCAGCAAACGGGAATAAAAAAAAAAAAAAATCTGCTCAAATAATTGGAAACACGACAGATTTTTTTTTTTTTGTAGCCGATGCCAGTGGCATCTTAGTTTATCCATCTCTCTCAGTTGAATTTGTAAAGTGCATTATCTTATTGGTTTTAAAGTTTCCATCTCACTTATTTGCAGGGGGAAATGTGAGCAAATCAGTCATGATGGATTGCCTAATTTTCTGGGCTGAATAAACCAGTTTTATGAGATTGTTGATTCCTGGGTTATTAGTTAACAGAAACATTGATCAATTTTTTAACCCAAAAAACAAGCTTACCAAATTATTGCATTTAAAGTGTTTCATTATTATTACCCTCGTGTTAGTAATGAATATGCTAATTAAAGAATTGAGAAAGGGTCTCATAGATGAGATTTTTTTCCCCTTGCTTTCTCTATCTTCAGCTCAAATGCTAAAACTGGCCTGAGCCACAGATGTCAGAAGATTAGTAATTACTCTACAAGAAATCATCTTTGATCAAAAAGCCAGAGGAAGGAGCAGAGAAAGATCATTTCCTACCTACAAAATATAGGTCCAATTTAACCCACTGCAAATTTCTTACGGCTTCATTTACAAAAGCCGGAAAATAAGGAGAACCAAATACTACAGAACCATATTTTTTAAATTAAATGAATCATTTAAGGTTCATTGACTGTGGAAGGACCCTGTGCTAATTAACAAGGAGTAGAGTTTTTATTTGTTAATCTGAACCTTTTGACAAGAGATTGACTTCATGAATTCTCCAAATTTTAATGCTCCAAGAAAGGAAATGAGAGACCCTTAAAAACCTACTCCTTTATAGTTTTTTTTTCTCAAATTTGAAGAACAATCATAAGTAATATTGGAGGGGGTGTTATCTTAAAGAACAATCATAATGGTGCCACAGTGGCATAGACAAAATTAATATAGATTTCAGCATAATTTTTTGACAGCAAAGATATTCCTGTTTTTTTTCTTTCTTTCTTTTCTTTATTTTGTTTTTCTCTCCAATCCTTTCTGTGGTTTCATCTTAGTGAATACAAACTCTTACTAGCAAAGGATGTAGCTGCTTTGTTAAAGGAGAGAAGGGAGTTAAAAACTTTTATGCAAGTAGACTTTACTGTGAAATGTTATCTTTTGTTAGTTCAAAGGTTCCCAAAGATATAAATTCTTCAGAACTGCCCTGAGGTGCTAGGGATGTAAATTGAATACTTTACAATTTGTAGACTGTTCCTGCAGTAATGTGTATCTCCTCTGTGAGTGAGTGTTTGGGGATTTTTCAATTACTGGAGTCTGAAAACTCAGAGATTCTTTAGGGCAGAAAAAAGATTCTTCTCAAAGTTGAGTCACTGATGTTCAAATTAGCTGCCAAAAGCACTATAATGATCTGTGTTCCAGATTTTGCTAAACAGGGAAAAATGGCCCATTTTTGTCAGGGGGAAAATAGCCTCTTCTAAACCACATCCATGAATAACTGCAGGACGGGTTAGGTGATAGCATCAAAGTGAAATAAATTGTTGATCTGCGCCCTACGTAATAGACACCAATGTTATTTCCAAAAGATCCAATGAGCTTGTTTATATGTTTTAGGGTGATGGCTTAAGTATGGCCTTTGGGATGTCAGTTAGCTGCTTTTTACACAATAATGAATGAAAAAAATGATAAAATGGTCTGTGTGCATTTAAAATGAAGCATCCTTTAGAATTACCTACAGTAGAGCCAGCTCAAAACAACTGGGGTGACTACAGATGACAAATTGCAAATTTCCCACCTAATTCTGCTTTTTCTTATAAGAAGTTTCTTCCTTCTTCATCACTGAATTAATGCAATTGACTGGAATCAGTTTCATTTTTTTTCCCCTATTGCAGAACTGCCAAGTACTCTTTTTAATTCCCTTCTCTCCTTTTTAACATTATTTCAATACTGCCAAGTATTGAAATAATGTTAAAAAATCAACATGAAAGAAGAGTCACACACACACACACACACACACAGAAAGAACTGAAAGGATGGCCTGACTCTGGTGCCTTTTGGGCCTCTTGATTAGAAATGTGGGCACAAGCAGTCTGAATTAAGCAATAGCTATTATGGGATTTTTTAAACAGTCATAATAATATCACCAAGTAGTCTCTCTCTCTCTCTCTCTCTCTCTCTCTTTTGGCTAACTGGGTGATCTATTTTAATTAATGTATCTAAAAGGTTCTATTATCATGAAATTTTAAATTCAAATCCTTGGCACCATATTGTTTGAAAACAGCTTATTCTCCTAAGTAGGTCAGCTATTCTTGTGTTGTCATTTCGTGGAGGTTTTATGTACTGTAAAATGCAAACTGTTTCTGAAAAAAAAAAAAACACAAATAAGCCTTCTTTGATGAAACTAGACCTCTGCTCCTGTCAGGTGCTCAGGAAAACAATCACAATGCAAAGATTGGGTTTTATTTTATAGACTTCATGAATATACAACCTCACAGAAACTTCATTTTGCTCAGTGCATTCTGAGTATAATATTTTAGGAGAAGGAGGTAGATGATAAGAAGTCAAAAAAGACAGAGCTGAGGTTTAAATGCTTATTAAGTTAAGGAGGTGGATTAAAACTTTTCCATTTAATGCACTTTTATTGAGAAACTACTATGCTCCAGGCAATAAACTTCATGGAACCAATACCAACCTAGAAATTCATCTTGGGCTCTTAGATGCCAGGGATTTTAGTCCAAAAATATAAAATATGCTGAGAAAGAAAGGAAGTAACTGATGCTGAGAAAAATAAACAAACAGTGCAGTCTTGGGAACTTGGCAAGACTTCTTTCAGAAAAAGAATATGTAGGTTGAGCACTGCTCAAGAATGAGAAGGCATAGGGCACAAGGCCAGAGTCCCTAGGATAGAGAGACTGGCATCAGCAAAGGCACAAACACATGTGACACTGCATAGGGAAATAGCACATTTTAATTCCCCACAGGACAAACAATAAATTTTGGAGTCAAAAAAATAAGTTTACTGGAATACAAAATACCCATCATAAGGTATGTTTGACTCCATGCTAAGTTAAAAAAAATAATGTTATATCTCCTACATATTGACTGCCCCATGTTTCAGTTATATACCTTACTCAAAAGATTAAGGTTCCTGCAGTGACTCAGGGTCATCACTTGAGACAATAATTTCTATTTTAAAATCAGTAAATAACATTATTTTTTTAAAAAAAAATTAGGTCAGAGTGTCATTGTAAATAATTCTTTTGGTTTTCTAAGTGTATTCACATTTTTTTGAAAGCCAACTGAATAAAATCATCTTTCTAAAAGTCAGTATGCTCATTGAAAAACTGAAAAACCACCCATTTACAGTTCACCAAATGTCAATCCGCCCATTTCCTTGAGGAACCATTTTGTTGGACTTTCCAAATATATTTCAGGGAATATGGAGAAGAAACCACTGAGAACCTTAGCTTTCCACAAATTGAACACATTTGGAAGTGAATATTCTAAGGAAAATAATTGCATTTAAGAAAAAAAAAGGATTTGGAATTTTTTTTAATTGACTAAACTTATTAGATTTCCTTTGGATAAATGAATAGTATTAATCACAGATGCATTTCTCTTATTGACCAATAATCAGGTAAATGCAAAATTGACAGGATGAATTATATATTTTATTATATAAATATCATGTAAAATATATTTTATTAGAATTTACCAGCTCTGGATGAACAGCTATCTAATGATAGAAAATGAAAAGTTCAAAGGGCAAAACAAAAGACAAATGGCAGTTGCTGTACCTCAAAAGTGGGAATATGAAAATATATTAATTTTTCCTGGGTCTGGAAACTTCTCATATAAAATGATATCAATGGCTTTTAATTGATGAAAATTCAAAAACATGGTTTTCCTGTTGCGAACTATGATTCCTTACATCTAAACATAACATTGAACTCCTTCACTCAGTGAAGTTATTAATAAGGAATAGACATAATTTTTAATAGGTCCATATATGCATTGTATAATCACACGAGTGATTATATAAAAATTACCTGATTAACACATTTCCTATGTCAAGGGTAGGTCATTTTTACCTTTGATTTAAAAAAAAAAAAGAATAAATTAGTAAATCAATGGATGTGTAACTGATGTGATTCTGCAATCTGTATATGGGGTAAAAATGGGAGTTCATAACCCACTTGAATCAAAGTGTGAAATATGATATATCAAGAAATTTGTAATGTTTTGAACAACCAACAATAAAAAAATTAAAAAAATAAAAAAATAAAAAAAAATAAAATGCTTTAGATCACAAAGCATTGGCCTGGCAGGGAGACCACTGAGGTCTGCTGCGGAGGCGCCTGCCACTCAAGCCAGGCTGCCTTACTCTGGGCAGAGCGATCGCAGATGTGCAGAGCAGCCGGGGTTCCTGCAACCCCCTGCGTCTTTCTCGCTGCAATTGCTTGACGACCAGAGGACGCAGACAGCGGCGGCACGCGTGCCCTGGCGGGTGTCCCCGTTTTTGGCTTTGGTCTCCGCAGACCTCCAGCCGGCCCTGGTCACAGCGCAGGGATTTTCAGGCCGAGGCTCGCCTAGAGCTCCTAACAGCGCTGCAAACGGAGTCCTAGCATCCTGGAGGGAGGGAGGGAGAGGAGGGGAAGGGACGCGAGGCCGGCAGGTGAGCATCTAGGTGGGGAGTTCAAGGCCCAGGGGCTGGGGCTCCGCCCTGCGCACCGCCGGCTCAGATCCGAGGGTCTCAGCGGCCCCCGTCCCCGGCCTCGCCCCATCCCTGCGCTCAGCATCCGGCCTCCTCGCGGTGAAGTCAGCAATGGGCAATGACAGAGAAAGCGCTCATCTATCTATGAGGAAAGAAGCCACGTTGATGGTTCCCTAGTGGATGTAATTGTGCTCATTACTGCCCATTTACATTTCATCACTCGATTATCACAAATGCCTCATTACTGCTGAAGAGGGTTCGCCGGTGAACTACTTGCTAACGATCCATTCCTCAGCTCCGATGTCACCCGACAGGCTGATTGGAAAAGGCGGAGGGCGAGGAGGCGCTGGGGAGGGGCGAAGGTGAAAAAGGTCTTCTATCAGATTTGATTAAAGGCTGTGATTTAAATCGATATTTAATAAAGTGGCTGCAACCACATAACACGGGCAATTCCCCATGCAGTCAGACTTGTGATTAGGAGCCCCTCACTGCCTGCGACACAACTCAATTGGGTTTTGTGCACTGGCCTGGCACCTGTGTCCCTGGGAACTGCGCCTCCAAGGTAATAGGTTTATGAGCCGATGAACAGAGCTGATAGGTTCTAAATGGATTAACTAGGTGTCTGCAGTCTGGTGATGAATACATCAGACCAGGAGGAAAAAAAAATCTCTGCATAAGCAGGAGAGTGATAGGAAGTGTTGACAGATATTGTGTGTGTCACGAGCCCCACAGGGTAAACACTGGCTCGGTGCCTGTCATTCAAGTGCTCTCTCAGAGTAATGGGTGAGGATATCAGCTCCGGCTGCTTCACCAACCTGCAGGTGCCAGGGAACAGAGCCCTGATGCTGGAAAAGGCTTCCAGGGGGTGTGGCCCACCCACCAGCTTCAGACAGCCTAAGAGAAGGCCTCAAAAAAAAAAAAAATATATATATATATATATATATATATAT
>NW_025999913.1:6025573-6071901 GCF_001458135.2 Marmota marmota marmota | reverse complement strand
ATATATATATATATATATATATATATATATATATATTTTTTTTATGTCAAGTGTGAGCAGTAGAATTTCTGGGCCAACTTAGAATTCTTGGTAAATGCTTAGAGTGTGGTGTTAAGAAAGATTCTGAGGTTACATCCAGATCCAGTGGAAACTGACCCAACAATGCTATTGGCTGTGAACACAGCAGGGAGCGAGGTATAATTTCCACATTTTCATGACTTTTTTGGGCTCTCCACCCTCTGTAGATACCTGTCATAGCTAGATTTGAGTCTCCTATGGTTTAACATGCTAATGCAAATGCCTGTGTATTTATACGGTTGACAAGGACCCCTGTTAAAATCTAACCTAACGATCCTCATCAGGTGCTCATCAATGAGAATAGGCCGTATAGAGTTTGTTAATGCATTTCCAGCATTTCTAAACTCTTTTACATGAGACCCAAATCATCCATTTTTATTAGAATAAATAAATAGAATAGATAAATACTGCTGTAAATGTAGAAATCAATTACATGCCAACTCTCCCCACAACTTACCTAGTGTTAGCAAGCTATGAATTCGGGAAATAATGCCATTCCTGGAAAAAAAAAAAAAAAAGCAAAAGTGGACTCAAAGATATGTTCCCAACATAAGAAGCAATCATTTGCACTGACAGTGTAATAATCAACGATTCGGTAAATTTAGTCTGAACATGCGTTGACATGTAGATCAGTGAACCGTCATGATCTTAGCAAATTCTTATGAAAACAATCCTAAAAAAAGACAAACTTGCTATCATTCGGTGAAACTAAATTTATGACATAGTAATCAAAGAAAATGTATTCTAAATTTAGCTCCAATGTGATCTGAAAATAAGAATTTAATTTTAAAATAAAATACATAACTGGCTTTGTGGATTTGGAGTAAACCGGAGATCCAACATGGTCTTATGGCAAGATATTGTTAATAATTTTCTGGCATTTCTAAGTCCCATCTCTCTTAGTCACTTCTTATATCATGATTCCCACTTTCCCACAAACCTAAAATACAACTGGGTGCTGATGAGTCTATAGACAGCTATAAAATGTGTTTTCAGTGCTTATTCGAGAGATGTGAAAGATGGTAATGTCTCTGGAACCCAAGAATTCAAAAATAAATGAAAGATACTCATGAAAAATCTCAGTGAACCCATGGCCCATTGCTGCCTCCCAGGGAGGGCTCATGCTTCACTGTTGGGTATGAAATGGGTCTGAAATCAGGTAGACTGGATCCTGGGAACCCTCCCAGCTAGCCAGTCAAAACTCCCTTCCAGGAAAAACGTCCCACACCAAAAAGAAATTGCTGGAAATAAAATTAAAATGTGGCAGAACAAGGATAGTAGAAATAAAAAGAATATTCAAATACAACCACAAGCTACATGTTGGTGTTGGGTTAATGAGGGGCAGTAGCCTGTCTAGTTATGTCACCTGGTGACCTCGTAGCCATCTTAGCTTACATCAGCTTGCTCCATGATACCCAAGCAATGCTGAAATCACTCAATGATGCATTTCTCAAAACCAATCTTGATAAATGACTATCTAACTGCTTGTGTGGGGAGTGAAAATGGACAAAGGACATCTCGGAAATCAAGGTGTCATGACTTCAAAAGCATTATACAAGTTCTGCAGAAAAGAGTGTTCTTGGACAATCCTGAAAGTCCTCGAGGTGTTAAGAAAGCTACCCTAAACTAAACTTTTTTCCCAAATTAGGGGAAATTAATTTCATGGGAAAAAAAAGAAGCAACATAAAGTAATATAATACCCTAGATTGCTATCTAAAAAGGGACTGCATAGCAGAATAGCATCTCTATAGTCAACTATCCTCTGGAAAATCCTTCCTACAAAACAAAGGAAAACTGTCACCAAATATTTCCAGAAGCAAAAATCAACCACTTACAATACAATAAAAAAGTTTCCCAAAACATGAACAAGAAAAAAAAATCTAAGAACTACAAGGTTTTAAAGAACTGATACAAAGTATGAAATAATAACCATAACAGAAATCATCCCAGAAAAAAAAAATTAGAAGTAAAGTGACAGAACTCCAGAAAGAATTCAAAATGAAATCACTTTTCAGAAATGAACATCGAACTAGAATACACACAACAATGAAGAAACTCAACAGACAAAGCCTTAAAAGTGACAAGATATACCGAAGGAGAAAAATACTTAAAAATTTAAAAAGTGAGAGTGATTGAAAAGATTGGGGACAAAGTGACACATATAGGAACTAGTCAAAATGTACAAAATGGAAGTACAAAATAGAAGTCTCCCAAAGAAGGAAGATTAAAACAGAAAGCAAAGCTAGTATGAGACCAAAATTCTAGAAACTTTCCTGAAAAGAAAAAGGTTCCAAATGACATGTTAAAAGCCATACTGCCCACCGGGAAAAAAAATAAACTAAGAATTTCCCAAACTGATATGGATTCTAGCAAAATTATTGAACTGGTAAAGTTATTCGACCTTAAAGAAAATGAAAGTAATTTAAGTGTCCCTTCACGTCTAAGATTAAATCATATCATCATCAGACTTCTAGTGTCATTGCATGCCAAGCAATAGAAGATTAAGTATACAGTAGCTAAAAAAGACAATGTGAATAAAAGATTGAAGACCTAGGAAAATTGACTTTCACAGATCAAGATCACAGACAAATTAACATTTCATGGAAAAAAAAATCAAGTAATTTTGCTCCCTTGCCCATCTGCAGTGAGCACTTACAGTGTGGTTTCCCTGCCATCCATCTTGAATATCAGCTGGACTTTCTCATGCAAGGCACAGGCTTAGCCATCCTTGACTTAGTTTCCGGTTTTCTACCTCCTCCCAGTTCCTCAGATAGTTGGATCCCAATATCTGCCTAATACAATCACTTCCTGGTGACCACCACCCTCTGGGGGATAGTCCACCCTACTTGACCACATAGACTGCCCAGATATGCTGCAGTGACCGCCTGTCAGTCACAGCATGGCTGCATGGACACAGCCCTCTTTGCTCTAACCCTTCCAATTGGAACTCCCCTTAGGAAACCTGTATGGATAAACACCTGCATCCCAGCAAAGCCTTTGGTCCCCAGATCCCTCCATCTCTCTCTCTTACTCCACTTCCTCTGGTTCCCACAACTCCCCGTACCTGTCGGCCCTCTGAGGCTCCCTGCCCCCTTCTCTCTTGGATCTGTGAGTAATAAACTGCTCTCGGTACCTCCTTTGTTTTGTGGTGCTGTCTCCTTTGTGTCTCACCTGAGCAACACACCTGAATCGAACTTCGTTTTTTTCTTCTTTGGTGGGGAATGCGGGGCTCATCTAGGGAGTGGCTCCCTTGATAGGAATCAGGTCAGACAAGAGCCTCAGTGGTGTCCACTAGAGTAAGCATGTTTCCTGTGAGAAGGACCCCTGGTCACAGGCTGGAAACCGAGGTGGGGCTAGAATACCTGCCAGGGTCAAGAAGCACCCTGTAAAAGGCACCATGATCACCTCTCTTGGAGCTCCATTAGGGAAGGGCAAGCGTTTATGGTCAGTTTCCAGAGAAAGAGAACTCAACACCTAATTGGGGAAAATAACACCTTCCTTAGGGATCTGTTAGAAAACAAACCTCATGCAACCATATGACTGCAGATTCACCAACATGAAAATTAGGGGTAAGCATTAAACATAAGTTTACCTATAGAATTGAAACTAAATGATTATAATAACTAAGAACTATATATATCCAGAGTGTAACTAGAGACCATATAGAGGCAATGAGTGGGTCGTAAGCACAAAATTGGTGGGAGAGTACTAGGGATTGAACACAGGGGCGCTTAACCACTGAGCCACATCCCCAGCCCATTTTTATATTTTATCTAGAGACAGGGTCTCACTGAGTTACTTAAGGCCTCGCTAAGTTGCTGAGGCTGGCTTTAAACTCTAATCCTCTTGCCTCAGCCTCCCCAGCCGCTAGAAGTATAGGTGTGCACCACCGTGCCTGGCAAGCAAAATATTTTAAACTGCTTTTAATAACCACATTGTAGGTTGTAGTACTGGTATCATACTTTGATAATGTTTTATATAATATAATTTATCATCTGACATATTAGAAATCAATATGAAAAGGGAAGACATAGCTATATCTACAACATAAAAGAAGGTAAAGAAACATTCTGTAGTCCTGAATTCTAAGTAGAAATATCAGCATGAAAGATACATGTTTTGTTCTACAAGTAATGAAGAAAGTTAGTTCAGAATTCTAAGTATATTCCAGTATATTCCGGCTGAGGCAGGAAGATCGTAAATTCAAAGCCTGCTCAGCAATGTAGTGAGGCCCTAAGCAAAGTAGTGAGACACCCTCTCTAAAAAGAATATAAAACAGAGCTGGGGATGTGGCTCAATGGTTAAGTGCCCCTGGGTTCAATCCTCAATACAAAAAAAAAAAATTCTATATATAATGTGTATGCACATTTGCACATACGTCTTCTAATTCAAATTTAAGCTCAGGATTACCAGTTGTTCACTTCACAGAAAAGAACCAAAAACAATGACATATCAACCCAGTTGTAACAAACATCACATTCCAGTGTCATTGTAACATGATCTTCTAAGAGAGAAGACTGATCCTAAATCTGGGACAGAAAATGTACAAGTTGAAGAGCCTGGGACATATTATACTTCATAAAAGAAAATCATTAAAAATTATGTAAAGGGCCAGATGCAACATGCAATGTTGCATGCTTGTGATTCTGGGGCTACTTGGAAGGCTGAGGCAGGAGGAATACAAGTTTGAGGCCAGACTCAGCAACTTAGCAAGCTCTTGTCTCAAAATAAAAATTAAAAAGGACTAGGGATGTAACTCAATGGTAAAGTACCCCTGGATTCAATCCCTAGTACAAAAGAAATGAAAAAAAATATATGGAAAAAATATGGCAGTCTACTTGGTGGGGTCTCATTGACCAAAAGTAGGGTAATTAACTTCCTATAAGGATAACAGCAGCAGTAGATAGAGACATCATAGAGGTTAAATGCTGGGATTCATGATCAGACACACTTGAACCAGGACACACCTATACACACATAGCAAACAGATCACCATCAACAAAAATAGTAATAACCCATTACTGGAGGACTCTAGGTGCTATAAGTTGGGCCTGGAATATCTCAAAAGACATTGAACCACTATCTCTTTATCTTTCTTTTCTCTTCCCAGCCATGATCCGAATAGCTTGCTCCATCAGATGCTCCCTACCATGATGTGTTTCCTTTCCACAGGCTCAAAATCAATGAGATCAATCAGCCATGGGAAAAAAAAACCTGTGAAACTGAGAGCAAAAGTAAACTTTTTTTTTTGTAAGTTGATTTTTTTCATGTATTTTGTTATAGAAAAGAAAAGATGGCCAATACCGGGAAACTCATATTTTGAAAAAGAGCAAATACAAATAATCAAAAATTTATTCTGCATCTCCTTAACAAAGTATACAGCTCAGAAACCAAATAGAAGGTGACTGGTTTTTCTTTGTAAAGACTCTCAGCAATGAAAGTGTATCAAGTAGCAATTATCAAAACAAGAAATCATAAGAAAAGACTCCAAATCTCCAAGTCTTAAAATAACAATTACTTCCTCTTCTGGATCTGTGGATCTGCTAAGTGCCTGCTGATCTTGGCGAGGTTCACCTGAGTGCTCAGCCTCGGGCTGCAGCTCCAGCTGGCCACTGATACTGGAGCCCAGGATGGAGATTCGATCCAAAGCAGGCTCTTCTCTGGCAATGACACAAATGCAAGATAGAAACCTCTGGGACTCTCACAAGCAAGGCATGGACTGACACACTGTCAATCTCTCCCAAGTACCAAAGGACAGCCAAGGCAAAGAACATGGTCAAGGTCAAGATCAAGAGGCAAAGAAATACCCTCTGCCTTTCATGATCTCATGGCAAGAGTGTGGTGTGGATACAGAGAGGGGCAAAGAATCAGGGCTACTACTTCAGTATTCCTCAGGCAAAATTAGATTATCATTTTGTAATCATGAATGAATTAAAAGACCCAGGCATCAATATCAGAAATGGTTACACCATGAAAACAGAGATTGTTGTCTCTTGTTGAAAAACCCATAACTATCTATAAATGGTCTTGCTGTCCTTTCCCCAAACTCAAAGTGCATATAATCAAGTCACTAGATATAATAACTAATGTACAGAAAATGTAGAATTATGAAGAACATGCTCAACTAATGCTGTAAGGACATGATCATTAAAACCCAGATTTTGAACACTAAGAAAAATGACCAACTTCTTTAGTAATCATGATTAAAAAAAAACAAAAACAAAAACGTAGAAGGTTAAATTTAACATTAAAGACATATGTATATGTTTATGTCACATATTACAAACATTTAAATATATACATTTAAATACATAAGATTATGTGTTTGTATGTAATTAAAACACACACAACAACTGCACTATTGACCTTGATTCTAGGGAACTGAAGATGTTTTATGTTAACACAAAAACCTGCACTCAAATGTTCGTAGCAACTCTGCAATTGGCACAAATTGGAAGCAACCCAAATGTTATATAATATCTGGGATTTTGAACTTTGTTACATTCACATGATGGAATATGACTTGGCAGTACACAGGGAACCAAATAATGATGGGTGTGGACACATAGATAGATCATTAGAGAATTATGAGGCTTGAAAAAGACTAAACGTTTTTAAAATTACAAATTGGAACAGATTTGTGATTTCCAGGTGCTAATAACAGAGAGTCAATATGAGGATAATGACATTTAAGGTTTAAAACAGACCTGTGGACCTGATTTTGATGATGGTTACACAAAACTGCAAATGTAACAAAATTGTACACAACTACATAAAAATGCACACACACAATCATGCATGGATGCATATGTGTATACCAGGCAAAATCAAACAAATTCTATGCATTGGTATGAATTTCAAGTTTCTGGTTTGTAGATATTACACAATAGTTATGTAAGATGATACTGTTGGAGAAAATTGGTGAAGAGAATAGGGATATCTTTGTAATACCTTTTTGTAACTTTTTATTCATCTGTGATTACTTAAAAGGAGAAACAATTTTATATTTTGAAATATATACATACAATGGAAGGGAAGTCTGAATAACAAAAGTCCCGAAAGTTGGATTTTTTTTTTTTGTACCAGAAATTGAACCCAGATGCACTTTACCACTAAGCCACATCCCCAGCCCCTTTATATTTTATTTTTGAGACAGAGTCTAACTAAGTTTCTTAGGGCCTTACTAAGTGGCAGAGTCTGGCCTCAAACTTGTGATTCTCCTGCCTCAGCCTCTCAAGTTGCTGGGATTTTATTTCCTTATGGGGAGAAAGTTGTTAGTGGAAACACAGAACATGGTGTATGACTTTTGGGAAAATGTAACACGCTTGTTTGAACACATGAGAACTACTAATATAGAAAAAGAATGCTAAACTGGAAACTGCTTGAATACATTTAAATACATAAGATTATATGTTTGTATGTAATTAGATATAATACATATAATAACTAATGTACAGGAAATGTAGAATTATGAAGAACATGCTCAACTAACACGTTCTTCATAATTCTACAACAACAGAAATGGGAAATAGACTCAGAAACCATAGCCCTTTTCTGGTTTCTGTCTTTTTTTCTTTTCTTCTTTTTTTCCTTATGTGTGATATAGCTTTCTGTGAACAGGCTCTTGGGGAGACAGCCACGTCCAGAGTTTGCATAGTGTCTCAGGTTCCATGGGTGGCTGTCACCATACTTGGGACCAACAAACCTGAGTAACTACGTGGTCCAAACACAGAGAAGGCAAAAGCATAAACTCCTGCCAGCCCTGCGCAACTGCTCTCCTGTGGCAGAGCTGAGAGCAGGAGTCAAGATGTATAGGGAAATTACAGCGGATTTATTTACAGAAGCCATTTGTGTTGAACTAGCAGTTTCCTATTGTGTCAGCAATTTTCTATTGCATTTATTTGTTACTACCGTACTTGGCAAGAGTGCAATCCTATTAAACCTGTACAATACATTACACAAAATTGTAATCATTTTCTATTTTATAAAATAAAAAGAACGGTGAAATTTGTACAATCGCGGAGTCCTAATAGATGTCTCAAAACAAAAATGCATAGTCTTCGGCTACCTAGTTCCAAATGCACTTCTCCATTCTTTTCTTATCTCACTTCCAATGTTTTCTCTTTAGTTGATATGAACAATAACTTACAGATGAGACTCGACTTCATAAATCAAGGTGAAAAGAAAGCAAGCCCTAAAATCAAGCCCTTTATTTTTCTCTCCTAAGAACATTGGCTCAGCTTGTCTTTTCCATAAACCAAGAATCATGAAACTTATTGTGTTATAATAATGTTACAAAATTTATTGTTTTATAATATTGAGTTACTAATATGACTCAGAACGTGTTTTCCAGAATGGCATAATCTTTAAAAATAAGAATTAAAGTTTAAATCTAAATAGCTCCCAGTTGTGATATTTTGTACTGGCCAAATTCTGTCTGCCCTTTGACCTGTTCTGGAGCCAGTCCTGACCAACTCTGGTTTTGACCTCTCGAAGAGGTCCATGCTCGACAGTGAATGGGGAATGATCAATTGTCCCTTCCTCAAAATATACCAGATAAACCTGTGGCAGCTAAGTCTGGGAAAAACTGCTGTATATCAAAAGGCTACAGCATGTCCCCCTGAATCCCAATAATTTGATATAAGCCATATAGGAAAGGCTTTCCAGATGGAGCCCTTATTCGGTGTTCCACCTCTGGGACTGGAGTCATCCTCCACAACCATTTACCTTTTGATTTTGTTGACTCTATTCTCAGATTTAGCCCTTGCTCTAAAACTTTGTAACTAAAAGACTTTGGGAAAATTAACTTCTTGGTGTCTTAATATCCCACATTAGAAGAAAAGCTCAATTCTTTCTTAGGAGTATTCCATGTTCTACAGATTAGATTAGACATATTTATTGTATATACTATGCACACTGAGATTGAGATACAGAGAATCATACAGTTTTTAGTACATAATGAGTTCTCGATTCATGGCTGTTGGGACATTATTGATCTAGTCCATGTTCTTTTATTTTCCTAGTCATCAACAGATGTGTCATTTTGTATAGAATTGAGAGCTCAGTGAATTTGTATGTCCACTTTAATAATTATTATTTCCTAGAAATTTTTGCAGATTTTTCATATTAATGTAGATTTTTCATACAAATGAGGTAAAGAAAAACTTCAGATTAAATCAACTGACTTAGAGAAAGCATTTAACAAAAGCCAACAAAATCCATGATTAAAAACTCTCAGCAAGTTAGAAAGAGAAGGGAAATGACTCAATATGATAAAGAATATGTGCAAATAAACTTTATGCAGTTAACAACATGATTAACTGTGAAAAACTGAATGCTTTTCCCCTAATATCAGAAAGAATGTAAGAATTTCAACTCACATCTTATTGAATGTACTAGAACTTCTATTCACTGCAATAAGGCAGAACAAAGAAAGAAAAAGGGATACTGATTAGAAAGAAACAAGTAGATCTATCTGGGCCTGCAGATGATATGATACTCAATAAAAAAAAAAAAACCTGAAGAAACACACACACACACAAACACACACACACACACTCACTCACTCACCTCTTAGAGCTAATAATTTAGCTCAGCAGGTTGTAAGATATAAATTCTACAAACAGAAATCAATTGCACTTTTATATACTAACAGTTAACATGCAGAAACCAAAATAAAAACGTAACATCACTTAGAATTTCTCCAAAGAAGGCATTTATATGTAAATCTGGCAAAACATGAACAGAAAAATTATGATGAAAATCATAAAATGCTGATGAATTAAATAATGCAAAATATAAATAAATAAAGAGATTGTGTTCACAGACCTGAAAATACAACATTGGTAAACTTAGATTCTGCTATTAACCAGAAAGGCACACGCCCCAAGAATACCTTAAACAACCCTGACAAATAAGAATGGAAAGAGAATAATTTCTCTACCACTGTGATGTCATGGGATCCAGGAAGTGTAGCTTTAAACACTAACCGTGTAACTACTATCTGATTCTATAGTTGCATTCTTGAGCATTTACCCTAGAAAAGACTTTGATCAGCAACACTGTAGAGGAGAACTAGAACTAGGGAGGAGTGTGCACAACTGATTTCCACAAAGGTTCAAATAAGGATGATAGCCTTGAAAATGATTCTCAAGCAAATGGATATTTGTAGGCCAAAACAAACAAACAAACAAACAAAACCAAAAATGCCAAACCCAGAAGCCGTGCCCAAACTTCACATTTTACACAAAAGTCATCTCAAAACAGATCATTTGCTTCCTTGCAAAACATAAAACAATTTTCTGAAAACCATAAGCCATATTAGGGAACTAAATTCAAGAAAAGGGTTTTTTAAAGTTGACACCAAAAAATATGATTCACGATATGATAAATTGTTAAGCTGAGCTGTAAAAAAATATGTAATTTTTGCTCTATGAGAGCATCCTATGTGAATGGAGATAATAATTGTAAACTATATTTCTAATAAAGTACCAGTATCTAGAATGTACAAAGAACCCTTGAATGAAAAGTTTTAAAAATAAAATCCCCTCCAATTAGAAAATATTCAAAAGACACAAAGAGGGGCTGGGGTTGTGGCTCAGTGGTAAAATGTTTGCCTTGCACATGTGAGGCACTGAGTTCCATCCTCAGCACTACATATAAATAAATAAAGCTATTGGGTCCATCTACAACTAAAAAAAATTTTTTTTAAAAGAGACATGAAGAAATATTTCATCTCAGGGTATAGAGATGGCAAATAACCATGTGAAAAATAAATGTTTATTATAACAAACCAATAGGGAAATACAAATCACATCCACAATGCTATATGACTACACACCTATACAAAATGGTGAGTACCAAATGCTGGTGGAGACATAAAAAATGTAGTTCACTCATACATTGGTGGTGGTAATAAATAAAATGGCACAATCAAGCAATGTTGGTATTTTCTTTAAATACTAACCTTGTAACTACCACCTGATTCATTAATTGCATTCTTGAGCATTTATCCCAGAGAAATGAGCATTTATGTTCAAACAAAAGCCTGTACAGGAATGTTCATAGCAGCATTCTTTGTCATAACACAAAACTGGAAGCAGGCCAGATGCCCTTGAAGAGATGTGTGCGTAAACAGACTATTGTGCATGGATTGCTACTAGGAAGGAGCTACTGGAGACCCAAAAAATGTGAAAGCATTTCCAGACAATTACGTTGAACAACAAAAAAGAGACCTAATGTTTACAGTCTGTATGAATCAATTTATAAAAAATTTGGAAACAGAGGGCATAGTCATGGTTGCCACGAGTTAGGGACTGGACGTCTGTAGGGCCTGTTTGTGTGCAGGAGGGTTCAGGTAGCATGAGGGATCCTTATGGTGTTGGAAAGATTCAGTATCTTGACCGTGAAATTACAAGAACAATCCCACAGCCTGGTGGTGCTATAATGGTTATAGGAGTCTCTGTTCGTACTACAGACTCTACTATGGCAATTGAAATTGAATGAATTATTGAAAAAAGCAAAAGTATGCGTACATGACGCTAAAATTATTGAGCACAGAGAGCCAGTCAGTCAGTGCCTGATGCCATATACACATGCACACACCCTTCTGTGTGCCCTGTCAGAGGCCAGGACGGTGGGTGCTTTGGGAAGGAGTGACTGTTGTTGTTGGGTAGAAGGAGATAGACAGTGCTTTCTTTGATTACTCAAGTGATGGGTTAAATGAGCATGTTCACTTAGACAAAATTCCCTGTGATGTGCAATTGTGATTTATATCTTTCTATACGTGCATTCCAAAAAACACTTTTGGCAAAGAGCAGAGGAGGGGCCAAAGCAAGAGAGCTTCGGCTCCGCAGCCTGTTTCTTTGCCATCCCTCTCAGTGGCGTTGGATCCCCTCCTCAAAAACCATTACTCCCCATTAACTGATGAACAACAGCCAAACTCAATAAAATAGCACAAAAGGCCCTTTTGCTGTGTGATCCCAGTGTCTGTTACTGGCGGCGCCTGCTGTCCTTGTCCTGAATTCTGCATTCACTCATTTTCGGTGATATTTACTGAGTGCTGTTCTAGGTGACAGTAATGTATTTTGGAGCAACAGATACAAGTCTTCCTCTCTTGTGGTCCTTGCCAGGTAGTAGGGTGGGGGACATAACATAAAACAATTAATTGTATTTAACAAGGCCGAGGGCTATGAGGGAGGGAAAATAGGATCTTACGGGGACATAAAGAAGAAGTGTCTAATCCAATCTAGAGCAAGGCCAAAAAAGACTTTTCATGGGAATGAAGGTTGACTCTTAGAAGAAGATTAATAGATGCCCACAAGGGGTGTGTGTGTGTGTGTGTGTGTGTGTGTGTGTTGAGAAAGAAAAGGAGAGAGCAACCTTAACTAGTCACTGGTCAGCTTAATGTGAGGGATTCGTCTTATGTGATCTCAAACAGCAGAAGTGAAACAACTATATCATGCATGAAGAAAAATAGGAAGAAAAATTAGTATTTTTAATTTCGTTTATTTTTAAAGAGTTAGAGATTTCTGAAATTAGAGTGAACTATTGTGGTGATTTTTTTTTTAATTACAGTGACTTTTCAAACCAGAGACCTAAGGCACATTGAAGTTTGAGAAGAGCCATTGAGCTGGGTCTTCTAGATTTCCTCTGACATCATGACTGCATGAACTACCCCTACTGCCTACTTGGTCCCGAAAGACCCAGTAGGTGACACTGCTTTGAAAGGCCACATTTTGTTGATGCTACCTCAATGGATAGGACCTATGTGAACAGAGCCAAACATACCCATTTATATTTCCTATGAATATTACAAAGCAGTGATATTTTTTAATAAAAAACTCCGTATCACATTCTAAGTCATAATTTAAAACAATTACCTTATTTTCTTTCCTAGTGGATGCCGCAGTCCGGCTGCAGCAAAATAATCGGGGGGTGACGAACAACTTGTGTAGATTGATACAGCAGGAGAGGGAGCCATTTATTGTAGGACTGGAGCGGTATTTATACATTCCACACAGCTTATCTTAATTAGCATAAACTAGATACATCAGTCAACCAATAAGGAATCTCCACACTTAATGGCTTGCTGGTGTTACTTCTCAAACCACTCCCTCTGGCATTTTGCCAGGCGCCATCCAGACTTGTTTACAGACTCTAACAAGTGCAATCTACTTTTTCCTTTCACTTTGTAGTTAGCAATATATACTCTTTTTTTTTTTTGTACCAGGAATTGATGGTAGAGGGCATTCGACCCCCAATCCACATCCGCAGCTCCTTTTAAAATATTTTATTTAGAGACAAGGTCTCACTGAGTTGCTTAGGGTCTCACTGGGTTGCTGTCATTGGCTTTGAACTCACCATCCTTCTGCCTCAGCCTCCCAAGCTGCTGGGATTACAGGTGGGTACTGCTGTTCCTAGCAGTATTTACTCTTTGAGAAAAATAACAAAACCTTGCTTTCCCAATGTATTCCAAATGGTTAGAACTAGGAAGTAAAGGAATATAATGCAGCTCTATTATTCTATTCTGGTGGAGAATCTAGCCAACTTTCTAAACCTGAGAAGTTATGTTCCGGTTGATGGTGTCGATTGCTGCAAGTGTGTCTTCCATGAAGTGGAACAGACATGTCATTTGAATGTGTCTATTCAAACATCTGGATTTTCGCCAATGGGTGAGCACACAGGAGGAGGGGCCTTGGATTTCAAGTGATCGCGAGACCCTGGAGACCTCTTGTTTCTCATTGTAGTTATCACCCCATCTTTTAATTTGCTTCCTTTTTGCTGTCAACAATTTTATCCAATCACCTTCTCCCAGAACCGTCCTTCTGTTCCTGAAACTTCTGCATCTGTGGCTATTCCAATCTCCAGGTGGGTTACAGTTTGGTCTCTGGAGCTCACCAGGAGAGGGAGGGCGTGTGTGGTTATGGGATTGGGCACCTACCAGAGAAGATTCCAGAGGAACTTATCCCACAGAGTCTGCATGACAAGAGCATCTCAACTCTCCACCAGCTTCACACCCTCTGTGCAGTTACATAACAGAACAGGAAAAATACAACAAGAAAAAATATGTTGGGAAACAGGTTGGGACCCCTGCTCTGATGAGGTCAGTGATTATATCCATGCTACATACTAGAATCTTGAGAAAAAAAAATAAATTTAAGAAAAAAAAATGCTTGGCTTGAAATCACCAAACTCAGGACAAAACTGGGTTTAGGATAGAGTGAAAATTTAGGAGATAATTACTTCTTCATTTTCCTGGAGGCTGAGCCCACCAAGCACCAAAACCTTCACTTAACATCGAATCAACTGCTTTCCAGTTTTAAAAATTGATTTTTTACAGGAAATGTCCCTATATATTTCAATATCTGAAATTTTTAAGGTACTGGGATTTTTTTGAAATTTTTATGTAGAAGAAGATTCTGTGTACAAAGAAGTTATGAGGACAGAAACAAATCGATCTGTAACTTAAATTGTAAAATTGCATTTTCATTAAGTTCTCCTTTTTTGTGACCAATTTTATGTTCTCATTAAATAGGAAAATATATATGACATATGTTTATATATGTATATGCAAACTCCCATTGGTAAAAAGAATAGCAAAATGAAATGCAGTTTATGTACTTTCTATGAGGTGGTGACACAAAGCATTATTTTATTTTTAAGATTGGCATCTAGAAAGTTTAACTTAGCCAGGCTCACATATTTCAAAGAAAATAAGGGAATGAAGGGAGGGAAGGAAGGGAAGGGGAAGAGAGATGAGAAAGAGAACAAAGAAAGAGGAAGAGGCAGGAAGAGAAGGAATTGGAAAATATACATTTGAAGTGGTATAAAAGCTGTCAATCAAAGTGCACATTGCGTACTTTGGTTTTATGGTGAGCACACATTCGGCAACATGAGGGTGCTATGCTTGAATTCATAAAGACCTACTGTAAAGTTACATTAATTGGAAACATTAGCAACAAGTGTTCTACCCAGTGCACATCATCTTGCAGCATTAAAACTGCCAGTCTAAATAGGAGTGTTTCTCTCCCATGGTTGATTGTTACACCACCAAGGATTTTTAGCACCAGCCAGACTGACCTTATTTGGTTATATTTCTTATTCTTTAATGAATTGTTATGCAAAGCAAGGTGCATGAACATATGTTTTTCCTATTACTTCTCTTATATATTTTTTAAACACTTTGTCTGGAATGCCAAATCTCATACGGAAGAAATAACATATTAGAATTGAGGGTATTTGCAAACATATATGCTATGAATCATGTGTTAACATGATAATTGTTTCCACACACATACTGCCAACCCACAACATGGATTATTAAAGTAATTTAAAGAAAACCTACCATAAATATTTGGACTTATTGTTTTTAAAGCAAACTATTTTTGACTACTTGATAAATATATCCTAAAAAGAATTACAGCTGTAAATTCCTTTGAATATTTGTTCATAGTAATACTTTCGTTTTTTCTTTCTCTTTTTCTCTTCCTTCCTCCCTTCTTTCCTTCCTTTCTCTTTCTGTCTTCCTTCCTTTCTTCCTTTATTTTTTTCTCTTTCTTTCTGGTCTCTCTAAACTTTCCAAGCACAATTGTGACTTTAAAACACTTCCTTAAAAAAATGAAATAAAGTGAAAAGCTACTGAATCACTAACTAAGCAAAATTAAAAATATTTTTCCTAGGCCCTGTGAATTAAAAACTTGAGATTCTGGGTGCTCAGGAGGAAGAGAAAATCCTAGCTAGAGGTCTATTTTATTGACATGCAGAAGCCTGCAACTCATCCCTCCTCTCACATACCTTTTCCACTCACCTTCCCCTTAGGTTACTAGAAAAACAACTAAAAAAAAGCCTTTGGGTCAACAATAGGATAATTTTTTTTAAAGGAAAATTAGAGCATGCTAACCATTAACATATGAGGGTGCACACCACAAGAATTCCTTGGTGGAATTTGAGCCAAGGACCCTCTGGGTGCAGAATATTAATTTTACTAAAATACATGGAGTCCTTCTTAAGATACAGGGAATACCACGCCATTAAGATTTATCATATTCAATAAACAAAACAAGAGCAGATTTCTAGATATGGAATTATTATCAAAAGGAAACTTGCCACTTTTTTTTTAAATACAGCCAATACCCTGTGTGAAGTTCCCATTTAGTTGCTCAGAGTTTTGTATGAGGGTGCATTTTGCTGTCAGTGACCAGGACAGGGTTAGGGTGGGAGGAAAATGGCCCAGAGGAAACCCATTCTTTCCCGTTGATATTAGTGGCAGCAAAGCTGGCTTGCATGGGGAAATTAAGGGAAATATCACTTTGACTTAATTGGGGAAATCCTATAGTATATTTCATCAGACCATTTTTAAAGCAAAGCTGGTAGCCATGTTGCCAACATAACTGACTTTTAGGATGATGTTTTTCTTCTCAGTTGTTCCACTGCTTTCTATATTATGGAGGTAAGCCCCTGGATTTCTGTTCCTCCCTTCAGTTCTTTCTTTCCATCTCACTGTGTTCATGATAAATGCCCCCTTGTTGTTCTTAACACAAAAGATACACATGAACAAAGGGAAAAATAAATATGTGTTCAGAAAAACCAAAAGACTGTCCTGAAAAAAAAGAGATGATATGGAAATATAAGAATATGACATTTTTGACTTCACAAGAAATCCAGATGTGGTCAGCCAGTTGCGGCTGTGGAAATTTTTCAAAGTCTCAATCCTTTTCTAGCTTCCCCAATCAATATTTTTCACTTGTGGTCATCCCCAACCCCATGCTGGGAGTTGAACATGGCCTCGCATATGCTAGCAAGCACTCTACCCCTGAGTTACTTCTCTAGCCCTTCGCTTGTGTTTATTCTCCTCATGTTCATAACGTAGCTGCTCTGCTTCCAGGCATCATGATTGCATTCCTGTCAGGAAGCAGAAAATAAATGAAGATTAGGGAAAAAAAAAAGGTGCAAAAACTGTCTCTTTGAGTTGAACTCTTCCTATTCCATCTACCTTGCATCAGCTAGAACTGAACACATTATCATCACTAGACTGCAGAGACTCTGAAAGGTTGATGACTTTTAACAGGATGAAGCCAAAGTTCTGTAAATAATAGAAAAAAAGGAAGAATGAATGGTGAATAGGCAAACAGAAATGTCCACCCCCAAGGGATGAAACCTGTATCCTCTTAACCTTTTGCATCTGAATCTACCAACATGATTGTCTTTGAGAAAGGAAGTTAGAGGAAGGAAAGAATGAATTGATGGGGCTGGGTTTGTGGCTCAGCGGTAGAGCACTTGCAAAGCAGGTGCGAGGCCCTGGGTTTGATTTTCAGCATCATAAATAAATAAATAAATAAAATAAAGATATTGTGTTCACTACAACTAAGAAAAATATTTAAAAAAGAAAAGAATGGGCAGATGAATGAATTAATGTTCTTGAGGATAGGAAATATTATTAGTTTTTATTACTCTCCCATTCCCTAGCAGAGTGCTTGGGTCAGAGAAGGCTGTGAGGGGTGCTTGTTTTACAAGGTGAACTTAGTAGAATGAATGCTCTTCTAAATCAGCACATGCCCATTCAGTCTGGTAGAAATCTAACTGCGAAGTTCAAGGTCAAAGCTGATGCATAAAGATAATAAGGAGATCATAAAGGACTTGGATTGTGAGTCTCTAACAAAAATTCTCCTGTCAAAAAAGAAGCAGGCACATAATTTAATATGAAAAGAGCCTACATGTATGTATGTTGTTTTGGGGTGACTTTGGGGAGTACTCCTTTGAAATTCTGTCTCTACACTTTTAAAAAATCTAGCAATAATATTCAAAGATGATATGAATTTTACTTTATAATTTATTTTTAAGCCCCAATACTTTCTAAGTCACGGTGTGTTTTCAGTAATAGCTCTTTACTAACCTTCTGACCACGTCTTTTTCTTCTGCCATATATTGGCTCAGAAATAAGTCTGACATTGATATTTTCTTTTTTATTTCATATTTCAAAATTGTTTCTGTAAACACCTTAGATGATCAATAAGAAATCTTAGTATTATTTATTAAAGTACAGAGCAAAACTCATAACGTATTAATAAATATTGATTCCTGATATTTTAAAACTCAACATATTTTTTCCTTCTGAAAATTTACTACCACCGTACGTACGAATTTCATATTAACAAAATTGTCATCTTATGTTTTTCCCTAATCTCTATGGTACTGCTTTTTTAAAAGCATCTGACTTAATAGATATTTATTAACATGAAGACCATTGATAGGTGACATATTTATATTTTGGCATATTTTAAACCTAGTGCAACCTGAAATGGTGAATTTAGGTATTTCAAATATTTTATTGCACGTACACTTCTGAATCCAAGTGATGATGATAGGAGTACCTTTTAATCTTCAAGAAATTATACTTAGATTTCTTTTTCTCAAAACTCAGTTTATTTTAATTTATAGCAAGCTGTAGAAACCTCAAAATCAAGAGCTCATTATCAACAAACTAGAAACAATAGAAATCCAGGGAGTCACAGTGGCTTTGATATACTCATTTATTAAATTGTTACAAAGTGACACTCTCTAACAAATCCAGTCAGCAATTTTCATGCATTAATATGCCCACTGGTATTATAACTTCAACATAAGAAATGTGAAGTCCATTTTTTCCTAGCTCTCCTATTCTTTCTTATGAAAATCTGAAATTAAAAAAAAGAAGTTAAATAATTCATCCAAGAATGAATCTTTTGGTCATTTTGAGAGGAGTCAAATGTTCTGGTACAATGAGCTTTTTAAAGAATTTATTTATTTATTTTTACTTTCCACATTCCCATTAATTACATGGGGTCTTATTTTATAAATCTCAAAACCAAGAGGGTCTTTGGAATTACAAGAGGGTCTTTGGAATTATTTGTTAGAGATTCTTAACCCAAACTCGGCAAATGGGTAGCATCAAGACTACACGTCTGTCTCTTCCTTCTTGAGGGTTTTAGGGCGAGGCCTGAGGTCTCTAGATCTCTGGGCACCACGGCCTATAATTGTAACAATATTCCTTTGCTAACGTAGGCTTCTGTTTTTTTTTGTTTTTTTTTTTTAAGAGAGAGAAAGAGAGAGAGAGATAGGGAAAGAGAGAGAGAGAGAGAGAGAGAGAGAGAGAGAGAGAGAGAGAGAAAATTTCAATATTTATTTTTCAGTTTTTGGCGGACACAACATCTTTGTTTGTATGTGGCCGCATGCATGCCAGGCGAGTGTGCTACCACTTGAGCCACATCCTCAGCCCCCTAACGTTAGCTTCTTGAATAAATACTTTAATTTTCTCTATCTGCCAGAGCATGGAAAAAATTGGGATTCATTTTATTTCAACAAAGCCTCCCCAAACAGAATTCCCTTTATATTATCTCAGAGTGGTGACCATTTATCACATCTATTAAATGGGAGCTGGCTAAAAGTTACAGAGCTTCCGGAAGACACCTTGTCCAAGTCCTTTGCTTTAACTGGAATCCCTCCAAATCTTATTCAGGTGAGAAAGAACGTGGTCTGTGTATTGTTCCTGGGTCTATCAACAAATCATATGTGGATTAACTTCTCTGAGAAAGAACCCTAGGTCCATCCACAGCTTCTCAAAGTAAATTTCAGTCTGGAATGAAAAACCCCCTACTAAGCAGTATATTGGAAGGTAATGCTTGAAAGAAGTGGGGAAATAAAATTGTTGTCCATTATAGTCAGAGTCTCCTAGGTTTTTGTTCAGTGATCCCTGGCTGATGCAATCTGGATATAATAACAGATTTCCATTATAGATCTGAAAAAAAATGACTCAAGGGGCAGATGGTGGTTTATTTTGATTACAGAGACAAGTACAAATGTGTTTAAGCTGCTTTTATCAATTTTAAAATTTAGTTTTGTGAGTATGGGATAAGAACACATCTGATAGGCACATGCATTTATCTGTTAGTGCTTGCTGCAAAACAAGACAGCCCCAAATGTGAGTGGCATGCAAAAAGGAGCCCAAAATACCTGGTGTGGTTGTTTGGATAGCTCTACTGACCTTGGCCATGTCACCCATAAAGCCAGAATTTTGCTTATTTTGGGGAGGCTGGCATGAGGAGACTGGGACCACTTGGCATGCTCACCATGCCTCCTACCTTACAGCAGATGACCTGAGTGTATTCTCATGGTCATGGCAGAGTCTCAAGGCAGAGCAATCCCAATTGTGCAAGCATTTTCCAATCCTCTGCGTATACAGAGTTTGTTAAATCTTGTGGTTCGGACAATCCCTATGCTGATACAGGAGATGGAATACATGGCGAATTCTAACTTACACAGCAAAAGATGGGGATTTAAGAAGGGATGGGAAATTGGGGCCAGCTTGGAAACTACTATGAAATATGAATTTTAATTACTTTATAATTCAGAGCTTCACCAAAAGTCTTTTTTAATGTTTCTGTGTAAGAATGCAAGAATGTGATCCAACTCAAATGCCAGGATAATAGTTGCATTACCTGTAAAAACAATCTTCTTCTCTTTGACAGTGAGACTCATATATCCATTTTAGTTCCACTGTGCCTTAGTTGCCAAAAAGTCAAAGTTAAATGTAATATATTTTAACCAATGTATATTTTTGATATAGTTATTTTCTTAATTTTAAGGCCCTTTGAGCTTGTATTTTTAATAGTATAATCTGATCTCTTTTATTTGGTATATCGGTTTTAAAGCATCTAATAAATCAAATGACTCTATTTTTAAAATAGATAACACACTATAAGACCTTTAAGGCCATAGGCTGACTCTCCCATTGGCATTAGACTTCTAGAAGAATAGAGTTGAGGGTTTGTATAGGAATTCAATCAATATAAAGACATTGTAATAAACTCCTCTGTACTTTTATAACCCACTTTCCTTTTATCAAAATGTGTGATCTAAATCTCAACCAACCAGATGGACATTTTCTGAAATCTAAAAATCTACATTTTTAAATTTTCATCCAGTCAGGGGAGAATTGGGAATTTTACTTCTTATAAGAAAGGCCTGCAAAACTCTTCAGGAATATTGAGCTATTTTACATGAGGAAATGCAGACATGCTAAGGTCAAGTGATTTGCCTTCTTCACACAAGTAATCAATAGCAGAGCGAGGAGGAGGCCAGAGCCACAGGACTCGTTCTGTGTGCCAAGACTTATTAAGTAATGCAGACCCAAGTACATCTGATACTCCGCTCAAAGTATTGAGATTGCGCCGCTCATTTCCACCCAGGTGGAGATGTGTGTACAAGGCCCGTTAAACATGATATATTCCTAATGTACTGCAATTACTGAAACACCTGTGGCCTAAAGTCACTGTGCTCTGGAGGGAAAAACGTGTCGCTCCTTCAAACAGTTCACCTCACATTTCATTACCTTTACCTGTGGCTACATGATCTATGGGCTCCACATTAGGGTAAGTTACAAGAACTATTTCTTAATTATATTGACTCGGAGGTGTGACTGTGTTGATTTGTGGGTTTTATTTTTCTTTCTCAGATTTTTTTTTTCTTTTTGCTAGTTTCAGTAGCCTGTTATGAGAAAAATGTGTTTCCAGTGGGTGTTCAATAGCTCTGAGACAGCCATCTGCTGAAAGTATCAATGAGTGGAAAGTACTCCCACACGGAACTAGGATTCCACATCCACTTGGAATCTGGAAACTTCCAGGGAAGTCCTGTTAGTTCAAGGACATGCCCCAGGCACATGGTGCCCAACAGGTGGGAACCGACTTGAGAGAGCACTTGGCCAGGGCAAGTCTCCTCCAGAATCATCTGGGCCTTGGGAAGGCTTGTGTGCCTGGTCATACAGTCAGACAGCCTCAATCCTTGATTGTTTCTGAGGGATAAAAGAACAAGTGGGGAATATAAATTAAGAGTACGATGACATTGCAAAGGTGAGAAGAAATAATTCTTACAAGTCAAACTTGTGGTCCGAGGGGGAAAAACATTGCAAGTACATTTTTTCATAGCTTTATGTATTTTTCAGGACTCTTTTGTCTTGCTTTAATTTACTATATACAAGTCATTTTTATATTGTATCTAACTGCTTGCGATAATAAGAGATGAAAGCATATGGCCTTCCTTAGCAAGAATTGGTGTTGGGCTTCTATTCTATTTCTTAAAGTATTCTATTTCTTAAAGCAAAGAGAAAGACACAAGGAAGGTATAGAAAATACTCAAAAATGCAAAGTATTAGTTTGGAAGAATGATTAAAAAAAATAATGTGATGTAGGAAATGCCCAACCCTGAGTCACAATAGACTTCTAAGAAACAAAAATTATCCCCAGTCAAGAAATGCTTTGCAATAATAACAAAATTAATTAAAAATAGCTCAATTTTGAATCTAAGTTTCCTGACTTAGAGTATCTCTTCTCCTTTCTTCCTTTTGATTCACTGCTTTTTTTTTAAAGGATGATTTTTAACAAATACATTTATTTTCATATTTAGGTTTGGTAGTAGATTTGCTTACTCCTTTCTGTTTTAATAAAACATGTTGATGATCTTAAAATATTTTAAAGCCACAATAATGATTAAAGAAAATGTAAAACCATGTTCCTAGAAAATTATTTTCCATGCTTGTATGATTATGGCAAAATGACCCCAATATTATGCACAAGTCTAATACACTAATAAAAAATAAAAATAAATAAAAATTAAAAAAAACATGTTCCTAATAACCCACTTGGAAAATTCAGGATGAGATACATAAAGAGAAAAAATTTTTCTTGTACTCCTTCCACTTTGATCACAGAGGATACCACATTTTGTGTGTCATTTATTAGCACACTTTATACTGTTACTACATGTGTAAATTTCTTTAAAATTCCTAAATATAACTTTTTTGTTTTGCAAACTAAACTTCATATTATTCATTGTGTCATACTATGTGTAACATCAATATTTTTTGTTTTGAGTTTATATTATCATACTGTGTATAACTCTCTGACATTTAGGTTTGTTTTTTGTTTTGAGATTAGTCCATATTTATATGTTTACCACTGGTTCATTATTTTTACTGCCATAGATCATGCAAATATAGTTCACTTTAGTATCTGCTCTCCTATTAAAGGATACCTGTAGTTGTGTATGTAATGGTTTGATACTTTCTTAGGAACATATGGTTTACTAAAGTTTGTCCAGTAGTTCATCCATGCACATCTATTTATAGTGGAAATTTTAATGAGTAATTTTTGTGTATATGTGTAGTTTTGCTTCTAAACTTGCTCTTCTGTTCCAATGTTCTATTTGCCAATTTACCACATTATTCTAATCATTAATATTTATATTAAATTTTGATATCTGGTAAGCTATTTCCTATCCCTTCTTTTTCTTGACATTATGGCCTCATTTCTCACCTATAGGAAAATTTTGCATTCACCATAAAATACCAGGATTCTGATTGATTTTGCAAATTAAGTTAGGATAAACCAGCATCTTTGCATTAGTGAGTGTTCTTTTATTTTTTAAGTTTTATATATTTGTTTTTCTCTTTTATAATTTTTAATTAAATTATTTACTTATTCTAATTTGTTATACACAATGGCAGAATGCAATTCATTTCATATTACACATATAGAGCACAAGTTTTCAAGTCACTGATTGTACACAAAGTATTTTCACACCATTCGTGTTTTTATACATGTATTTAGGGTAATGATGTCTATCTCATTCCACCATCACTCCTATCCCCTTGCCCTCTCCCTTGCCCTCCCTCTCCCTTGCCCTCCCTCCCCTTTGCCCTATCTAAAGTTCCTCCATTCCTCCCAGGTTCCCACCACATCATCATTATGAGTCAGCATCCTCATATCAAAGAAAACATTCAGCCTTTGTTTTGGGGGGATTAGCTTACTTCATTTAGCGTTATAGTCTCCAACTCCATCCATTTACCTGCAAATCCTATGATTTTATTCTCTTAATGCTGAGTAATGTTCCATTGTGTATAAATACCAAAGTTTCCCTATCCATTCATCTATTGAAGGACATCTGGGTTGGTTACATAATTTAGCTATTGTGAATTGTGCTGCTATAAACATTGATGTGGCTGTAGTATGCTGTTTTTAAGTCCCCTGGGTATAAAGAGGAGGAATGGGATAGCTGGGTCAAATGGTGGTTCCGTTCCAAGTTTTCCAAGAAATCTCCATACTGGCTGCACCAATTTACAGTTCCACCAGCAGTGTATGAGTGTACCTTTTTTTCCCACATCCTCACCAACACTGATTTTTTGTTGTTTGTATTCTTGATAGCTGCCATTCTGACTGGAATGAGATGAAATCTTAGAGTAGTTTTGATTTGCATTTCTCTAATTGCTAGAGATAATGACCATTTTCATATATTTATTGGTTGATTGTATATCCTCTTTCTAAGAAGTGTCTGTTCAGTTCCTTGCCCATTTATTGTTTGGGTTATTTGTTTTCTTGGTGTTAAGGTTTTTGAGTTCTTTATATACCTCAGAGATTAGTGCTCTATCTGATGTTCTTGTGGTAAAGATTTGCTCCCATTTTGTAGGCTCTCTATTAACCTCACTGATGGTTTCTTTTGCTGAGAAGAAGCTTTTTAGTTTGAATCCACCCCACTTATTGATTCTTGGTTTTAATTCTTATGCTATATTAAATGGATACAGATAGGTAAAGGACTCAAATTATCACTATTTGCAGATGATATGATTCTATACCTAGACGACGACCCCAAACAATAAATTGGCATTTGTGTACATCAGTGACAAAACCTCTGAAAGAGAAACTAGGAAAACCACCCCATTTACAATAGCCTCAAAAAAAAAATACTTGGGAATAAACTTAACAAAAGAGATGAAAGACCTCTACAATGAAAACTACAGCACACTAAAGAGAGAAATTAAGAAGACCTTAGAAGATGGAAAGATCTACCTTGTTCTTGGATAGGCAGAATTAATATCGTCAAAATTACCATACTACCCAAAGCACTATACAGATTCAAAGCAATCCCAATCAAAATCCCATAGACATTCCTCATAGAAATAGAAAAAGCAATCATGAAATTCATCTGAAAAAATAAGAGACCCAGAATAACCAAAGAACTCCTTAGCAAGATGAGTGAAGCTGGTGGTATTACTATTCTAGACCTTAAACTATACTACAGAGCTATAGTAACAAAAACAGTATGGTATTGGCACCAAAATAGACCTGTAGACCAATGATACAGAATAGAGGACACAGAGACTAACCCATATAAGTACATTTATCTTATGTTACACAAAGTCTACAAAAACATACATTGGAGAAAAGATAGCCTGTTCAACAAATGGTGCTGGGAAAACTGGAAATCTTCATGTAACAAACCAATTAAACCTCTGTCTCTCACCTTGCACAAAACTCAACTCAAAGTTTATCAAGGACCTAGGAATTAAACCAGAGACCTTGTGCCTAAGGGCAGAAAAAGCAGGCCCAAATATCCATCATGTCAGATTAAGCCCCAACTTCCTTAATAAGACTCCTATAGTGAGTGTTCTTATTTATGAATATATATATATATATATATATATATATATATATATATATATATATATGTATATATAAATTCTGTCAGTGTTTGTTATAAAGTTTGACACAAAGGTCTTGGATGTATTTTTTTAAAGATGCCCCTTTATTTGTAGACTTCAATTTCTTCTGAAATTTCATTGTAACTGTTACTGGATTATAGAAATCAAGTGATAAAGTGTAGTAATTTGTTTTATTCCTACAGCTTGCTAAAAGCATGATGCCTGATTGTGGAATTATGTTTTACAGAGCTAATATTTCAATCCTTGGGCTTGGGATCATTTAAGTGAGAACATCGAAAGGAAAGAAAGAGAAGCTTCTACAAGTAAGAGTAGAAGAGTGACTGGTCATTTAGGAGGAAATCCACCTGGAGAACCCACAGCAGAACAGGGGAATATCTCAAAGAAGCAATATCCAATGCTGCCAAATGCTATGAAGAAGTTGAAGGAAATGAAGATCAGGGATTTGATCAGAGATAGGGCAGAAGCCATACTGAAATGTATTGGTCCGTGAACAGGAGATAAGAAAATAGAAGTAGTATGCACAAATGGGTTCTTCCAAAACGTTTAAGAAGGAACAGGAAAGAAAAATTGAAAGTTTACATGTATAGGATTACAAATGTGCTATGCTATTATGAATGTCTGAAGATCTTTCCAAGTTTTTTGGGTTGGAAATTATCTATTCTTCTCAAGCCTTTGTGATACTTCCTTTTAATCAGATTGCTTGCCCTTGATACTATAGGTGAGAGAGATGACCTCATCCCCTTTGTTATTAGCTGGGCTCTCTGGCTGGATCTAAGACCCCAGTGAATATCAGAGTTGAATAACAAGAGAAAAGTGTAAAGCTTTCACTGATTTTTACAGGTGCTGTCTTAGGTTTAGTGTATTCCCTCCTATTCTTAATTCAGTATTTTATGTCATCAGCAGGATTTGAATTTTATTAAATGACATTTTACATTTCTGAGAGGAGCAGTTGATTTCTCTCTTTTGTCAGTTATTGTCATAACATATAATAATAGTTTTGCTAAGGTGAATAACATTCTTGAGATCCTGTGCAAAATGCAACACAATCTAAATGAACCAGTGTGTTCACATATTAGTTGGTGAATTCAACTTGCTAATATTTTTGAAGTATTTGGTCACATGTTTATTAATAAAGAGACTGGTTTTCAATGATTTTTTTCTTACATTGTAGGTAGTTTTGATGTCAGAGTTATTGATTTTTATAAATGTGTTATTCAATGCTCATCCTCTATGTTCTAAGAAAGCCAGTATTAAATCGGAGTTCACTATCCCTAGAAAGAGGTAGGTTGTTTCAATGTGTGTGTATGTGTGCTTGACATCTAATTTAGTACTTGGCTATTTTCTCTCCCAGGTTTTGATTTCTTTTCTAGATAGTTCTGCTAAGTTATACTTTTAAGAGACTTTCACTTCATGTAAATTTTTGAAGTATTTCTATCACGTTTATTATATTATTATTATTGTATTTTTTGTGATTTCTACTTTGTGGATGTATGACATTTTTAAATTTTAATATTTGTAACTATGTACATTTTATTAATTATAGTTTTAATCATATAATTAATCTTTTTTTAAAGAACTACCTTCAGACTTTGCCTTTTCTTTCTACTATTCTACTCTTCATTAGATTCTTTCATTTTTTCTGTTTCATTTTGTTTTATTTTGGGATATATTCTGTTTTTTGTTTGTTTGCTTTTGTTTTCATTTGTTTTTTGGAGATTGCCCTTTCAGTTTGTTACTTTGGACATATAGCTAATTCTTAGCCATTCTTTTCTAAAATGACATATATTTACTTATATGTTTTAACAATAACATTTCTGTCTAAGTATGACTTGAATAGTACCATCAGATTTTTCAGAGAAGATATATTGATATTATTCAGTTCTTGGTATTTTCAAGTTTTCAATTTCATTTTTTTCTTTGACCTATGAATTATGTGAAAATGTATTAATAAATTTGTCAAGCCCTTAAAGTCTTTTTCAACATTGTTTTATTTATGTGCTTAAAAACAATACATATTTTCTGGACTTACAACTGAATTACAGTTCTTTGGTGTCCAATTCTACTGAATTTTGTTCATGGAAATTAATTTTCTATTCATTCATTCATTCATTCATTGTGCATTGCGAGCTCATTTTTGGCAGTCTTTCCTGTTTGATTCCTTGAAACACATGTCACCCCATCCATTCTCTGAAAAATGTCATTTGTTTCAGGCAGTAATCACACAATTACTGTAAGTGCTTAAGGCAGACCTACAATAACTACCATTTTAGATTTTTTTGTTTTAGGTTTCTTCAATCATGAAGACACAATGCATTTCAACTCTGAATTATTCTGAAGGTATGCCCATGCATCTAAATTCTAGTAAGATATTATTTTTTTCCTATCCAGAGACCAGGCTGAAACAATGTTTCTTGTACTACTTCTTTGTTGAAAGAATAGTCTTTAGAGAATGTTGAAATTAAGTGTGTAAGGTATATCCAATTCTAAAGTTCCATCCAGGTAAGCCTAAGGTCTTTCTTCATATTTATGTGTAATTAATAAACTCTAAGAGTCTTCACTACTTCTATTGGTAAAACCCCACAATACCGCAACATAATTAGCTTCAGCTCCATGTTATGGTTTTTACTTCTTTTTTAATGTATGGTTCCTGTGATATTGTGATTTATAAGGAGCAATGTATACTCAGTCTTCACACACATTCCTGATATAAGACCCTCTAAAATACTTAGAATTTGCTAAAGGGTAAAAGCAATAAGAATGAAGAGAAAGTCTTTTGTTATTCATAGCAAGAACCTTTGAGTTTATGCCAATGTATTGACTTTTGGAAAGCCCTAAGGATGGACCTCGATGCTAGGGGAATCAACAATTTGATTAGAGGTTTTGGAAATTTCATCTCCATCTCCAGGGAGGGAAGAGGCTGGAAGTTTCACTGACTATCAATAGCCATTGGTTCAATCAATGTAGTGAAGCCTCCATAAAAGTTCACAAGGACAGAGCTTTAAAATGTTTGAACGCTTAGAGAGTGCTGGCTGCAGAAGAAAAGTTCCAAGTACCTTCCTCATACTTTGCTCTATGAATCTCTTCCATTTGGCTATTCCTGAATTGTAGCCTTCTATCAATAAGTAAATGAAAGTGTCTACCTGAATTCTGTTAACCATTTTAACAGATTTGAGTTCAAGAAAGGGGTCATGAGAACTTTTGATTTTGTTGTCATGTTGGACAGAAGTTGTGTGTAGCTGTGAACCTACTATTTGTGATTGACATCTCAAATAGAAAGGCAGTCTTGTGGAATTTAGCCCTTAACCTGTGGAATCTGATGCTAATCTCCAGGTAGATAGTATCAATCTGAACTCATTTGCAGCACACCTGGCAGAATTGTTGAAAAATTGTACACTAGTATGAAATTTTGTTCACTGGTATGAAAACCCCCACACATCTCATCACAGAAGTGTTCTGTGTTGAATATAAGCATGAGAAAAATCAGTTTTCTTTACAACTTTGTTTTTAATAAACTTCATTTTTTTTCAAGGAAAATCTTTAATTTTTAGGTATGAAGAAATTGAAAGGAAAAGTATGGAGAGTTTCCACATACCCCCTACTCTTGCACATGCACAATCTCCCCCATTGCAAACATCCTCCACTTTGTTATAATGGATGAGTCTACATTGATGCATCATTATCACTAGAGTCTATAGCTTATTTTAGGGTTCACTCGATGTTATTCTCCTTTTCATCTTGAAACCTCAAATATGCATGTAAAAGAGAAGTGTTACATAATACCCCATGTTTCTATTTACTCTACAGTTGGAACACTCAGACCATCTAGCTCAGGATTTTTAAAGGAACAGAAATGAAGTGGGAATGTCACTGAATATAGTACACCTTTAAGAATTTCAAAGGCCAGGTTCTCATTGTCAGAGGCTTATTTAGGAATTTAAAAAGATAACATGCAAAGGAGAAAATAACAGAGAATAGTTAAATGAAGCAAAGGATCTGAAATAAGAGTATTCACTGACCAGATTAGACTCAGGCAACCAGTGGGCCAGGGATGTAAAGTAGGAATTCTGTAAGTCATAGAAGTGCAGTTGTCTACAATCTGAATCTTATGGGCATTAGGTGCCTTTTTTATTGGGCTTAACCTATTCTTGCTAGGCTAGGGCTCACTAGTCCCCAGTGATAGAAGAAGAAGGGAAAAAATATCAATTTATAGTATAATAATAGCTTAGAAATTTTACAACTTACATATCAAGTGTTTAAAAATACAATAGAGAGGGTTTTTAAGCTTTGTTTTTTTTGTTAGCAAATTATAGGACAATATGCAAATTTTGTTTAACTGCTTCAACATCTGAAGCTATTCCACCTGTGGGTGTTAATTTAAAGCTGAGAAACATCAGCACTTAAGATCACCCTCATAAGGAAACAAGCAAAGGTAAAATAGATTCTGTCTATGACCTGAATTAAAGGTCATGGTGGACAAGAATGTAGTAGTTAAGAGAGGAAGTACTGAACAAGGCTGCCTAAATGCAAACCTGGATCCTCCACTTCCCTGATTTTTACTAAGCAATTTACTTCCTCTCCAGGTGCTTCAGTTATTTCATCTGAAAAATGGGTATAACAATGGCTATCTCCTGAAATTTTTATAATGATTTAATGAATCAGTGCCTGTCATATAATAAGCATTCAGTAAATTACAGGTATAATTATTAGCTATTAAGGGTGAATAACATCAGAGCCAAGTACTGCTAGAAGAGTGCCGCAGTCCGGCTGCAGCAAAATAACCAGGGGGTGACGAGCAACTTGTGTAGATTGATACAGCTGGAGCGGGAGCCCTTTATTGTAGGACAGGAGGGGTATATATACATTCCACACAGCTTATCTTAATTAACATAAACTAGATACAGCAGTCAACCAATAAGGAATCTCCACACTTAATGGCTCGCTGGCATTACTTCACAAACCACTCCCTCTGGCAAAATGCCAGGCGCCATCTTGACTTGTTTACAGACCCTAACAGAAGAGTTTTCTGGTGATGTCACGATTCTAAGAGACACATGCAGGGAAAACAAGAGAGTGAGGAAAGAGTATAGACCTCTTCTCAACCCTCTAATCTATCGTCCTCTTAGAATCATCTCACTTTAAATCATTGAAATTAGGTCTTCCTACTTTTCATACCCCTGGTTCTTAACGTAGAGGCTGGCATGCAACTGGGACTCAAAAGGTGTGTGTGGGCGGGGGTGTGGGCAATGGAGGCCAGACACGAGTTGCACAAGACAGAGAGGAACCATTACTGCTGAGCTGAACTGGGCGCACTCCAGTGAGAAGTCATTCATCCGACTTTTTGCCAGATGACTTTCTGGGTAAAACCCATTCTTGGTGACCTCACTCCATTTGGTGGCCTGCTTATTACTTGTTCGATCCCCAAGTCCTCTCTATGAATGCCTATTTGCTATTGATTGTCTTTTAGTATGAAAATTACTGGAAAAAAGAACTTGCTCTCTTCCCATGTTACTTTATAGAGAATGCCTTGGAACCCATTAATGTACGAAATTCCTTTAAAATTACTAAAATATTCTAAAATTAAGTATTTTTATGGACACACATTGGCCATTAATTTAATCAGCACTTTAAAATTTTGGGGATGCTAAGTCTATGAAATAGAAACCTGAGCATGGTAAGCACAGTTCAAAGGAGATGATACATAGTACATTAAAAGTGTCATTTTGATTTATTTTTTATTTATTTTATTTTATTTTTTATTTTTTTGCAGTGCTGAGGATCAAATCCTGGGCTTTACACATGCTAAGAAACTGTTCTGCTGCAGAGTATATTCCCAATCCTGAAAAGTACCAATTTTTGTCAGAAAACAAATCAGGACTATTACACAGTTATTTCATAAGCTGCAAGTAAGTCCATTGGGCACAAAAACATAATAAAATTGTTTTAGGAGAGTTGAATGATTTTTTGTGTAGCATGTGAATTTTGAAGATTCCTTTGTATTACTGGTACTGCTCTGCAAGTCCAGAAATTAATAAACTTAATAATAAGGGAAACTTGAAATAGTAAGAAAATTGTATGTACACATTTTGAATAAAATACTTCTTTTTCTAATTTTAATGAAACCTTAAACCAGTAAGCTGAAACCATGTGTGTTATTGACTTACCTCTGTCCTCCAAGTCCATAAACACAGTGTTACATTTCTTCAGCCAAAGTGCAGGAGATTCCAGTGCTTCCATTTCATAAATAAGTTTTTCATATATCCAAAGAAATTTGCAATAAAACAAACACCTACAAGTGGTTTCATGGTTCTCATTTTTTCTCAGAATAAATAATTTTACTAGTATTTTTTAAAATCATGTGAAGACACAATAGATTTTTAATACATTTGTTATTACAAAGTCAACAAAAATGACATTTGAATAGCAAACTGAAACCATCTCTTACCCTCTTGTGTAAAATAGCTATTTATCTCTCCACAAAAGGCTGCTCCATGACTTTAAATTGTTATTTTTGAAAGCTGTTGGAAATTGTTTTCTATTTTTCATCTGTTTTGTTGAAATTTACCATAAATATTTTTAACATGTTAACAAATGCTACTTTATCTTGAACACTGCCTGCTTAAGTACATAGATTTTAAGATAAAAATAAACCTAATTATTATGCAATTCTGAATGCTTTCATCAAATAGTCTAGATTTCAAGTGTGTTATAAAGCCTTTAGAACCAAATTCCACAAAGAAATAAGTAATTATGAGTGTTCTCTTTAACTAATTTTTGTTCTGTTTAAAATCCCTTTCAAGCCAAAAATAAATTTAAAAATAAATAACTTTTAATGTCTTACAAAGGTGACAAAGGTGATTTTGTAGCTTTGTTACAGTTTATTAATTAAAATGATATTCACGTGTCTCTAAAGAAGATTCTACAGTGGCTTATACAAAAATAGAAATGTTTCTCTTTTCCATGTAATGGTCTAACTGCAAGAAAGCATCAGGACTAACAGGGTTGTTGCAGGGTGTTGGGGACGCAGACTCTTTTTATTCTGCACTCTGTCCTTCTCAGTGCTTGGTTTCCATCCCCATCTCCATGCTACATTGGTTAAAGGTGAGAAAGGCATGAGTTCATTCTGTTGCATGGTCTACAACTTAGTTACCCGGCTATTTATTGCTGCTGCTACTGCTTCTGACAAACACAGTCTTTTCTCTGATGCTCCACATCCCCAATTGAATACATGGCTTGAAAACCAATGGAAGAATGTGAAACTAAAAGAAGAAATCTGGGACAGTTAATAAAGTCTACGACAACACAACTCAAAAACCAGAAAAAACAAACAAATAAACAAAACAGAAACTAACAAAAACAAACCAACAAACAAGAAAAGACACTAAGCATTATACCTCACCTATGGAAAAAAGAATCAATTTATATGTATTTTGATGAGAAATTATTTCTGTTAAGATAAATGGAAAATTTAGAGTTACTGTCTATATTCTCAATATACAAGCATTAAGACTTTTGACCTCTTCTAGTAGGTAACTGTTCTTTAAGAATATTTTTTTCTGCTTAATGTTTTTAGTTTTGAATACACTTTTGTTGTCTTTTTGGATGAAATGTTAAGTAGCCCAAATATAACAATATAGATGGCAAAACTAATTGCTAGCAATGATGAATATTTTTTCATATATTTGTTGATTGATTGTATATCATCTTCCGAAAAGTATCTGTTCAGATCCTTGGCCCATTTATTGATTGGGCTATTTGTTTTTTGGTGTTTACCTTTTTGAGTTCTTTATATATACCCTAGAGATTAGTGCTCTATCTGATGTGTGAGGAGTAAAAATTTGCTCCTAAAATGTAGGCTCTCTATTCACCTCACAGATTGTTTCTTTTGCTGAGAAGAAACTTTTTATTTTGAGTCCATCCCATATGTTAATTCTTGATTTTAATTCTTGCACCAAAGGAGTCTTATTAAGGAAGTTGGGGCCTAATCCCAAATGATGGAGATTAGGGCCTAATTTTTCTTCTATTAGATGCAGGGTCTCTGGTTTTATTCCTAAGTCCTTGATCCACTTTGAGTTGAGTTTTGTGCATGGTGAGAGATTGGGGTTTAATTTCATTCTGTTGCATATGGATTTCCAGTTTTCCCAGCATCATTTGTTGAAGAGGCTATCTTTTCTCCAATGCATGTTTTTGGCACCTTTATATGTTGATGATATTATATGAGTCTGGTTACACACCATAATTCACTCTTATTTAAAAAGTAGTATTAGTATATTAGACAGGATTAGACCTATGTGTTAAGCAATGTACACAGCATTTAACTTCATATATATATATATATATATATATATATGTCTGTATATATTAACATATATTTCTATGTACATATATACATATTAAAAACTTAGAACAAATCCTAAAGCAATATAAAACTGATGAAAGAACTGAAAAATAACCCCTTTGATAAAAGGCAGATAAATTGGAAATTTTAGCTGTAATGAGCAATTAACGTATGATTTAATGATAGTGTGAACATATATGAAATGTTCCCTCTCTCTTTTCTTCTTTCAAGGTGGATGGTAGGAAATGTTGGCTCTTTAGCTAAAAAAAAAAGGATAAAAGAGAAATGAAATAAATTTAAAGTACAAGAGATCAAAACTATCTTGACCAAAGATTGCCTTAACAGCAAATTTATCCTAAAGGGTCATATAATTTGCTCAAGAGAACACAGACTTAAATATCAGAAAGATTTTTAACAGAACATATAAAACAAGTTCTTTGGGTTGAAATGGGTATATATAGGCAGGTTTTGTGGTGAAGAGAGTGACACTAGGAAATCCCATAGATGCTTTTGAATTAGAAATGCACTTCAAAGTTCAAAATCATTTAGATTCTGTCTTATTAAACAAGGAGAAGTGAACTGAAAAAGGAAATTTTGAGCTCTTGAGAGTCAATTGATTTTTTTAAGATTCAAACCTTTATTATCATTATAATGTTCACTAGACACTAGTAAAAAATGTTTTTCATAATCAAAATTCTTGCTATACTTGTGACACTTTCTGTTTTTGTCTAACATTATTTTCATTCCAATTATTTTCTATGCACTGGGAAGGACATTTTTATACATTTTATTTTGCTAAGTAATCTCTACACCTGGAGTTAATACTTCATTCACATTATCTAAATGTAAATTATCATGTATTTTGTCAACTAATATTATAATTGATAACAAATAATTAAATTATGCAGCTTATTAATATCCTTAAATATCTTCTTACAAATAATATTTAACATTTAGTAAATATTGACGAATAAACTGAGGCTATGGAGATTGAATGCTTTGCTTGCTGAAGGCTGTCTATTTAAGAGCAGAGAGGGAATTCAGACTCAGACCTGAATGATATGAACACTCATTGCTTTGTTCTAGATTTGAAACTTATCTCTGCTACAACTGAAGAAATAACTTTTATAACATAGTTTAATTTATGATCTCAAAATCCATAGCCCTTTTAAACAAGTGCACTGATCTCCAAAAGGGTAAAGTGCATCTCCTGGTGCTGAGGAGACAGTGGAGGTGCGCTAACTTTGAGACCCTCCAGTGTGAATCTGGGGCGGGGGGCAACATTGTGAAAGGCTAAAGGAAAGAAAAGTGTATCAGCTTTTCATTACTGTGGCCAAAACCCTGCCAAGGACAACTTAGAGGAGGAAAGTTCATTTTGGCTCAGGGTTTCAGAGGTTCGGTCCATGGAGGCTGACTCCATTGCTATGGTCCCGGGGTGAGGCGGAGCATCATGGAGGAAGGTCATGGTGAAGAGGGGCAGCTATCCTCACAGCAGGCAGGATGCAGAGAGAGAGCAGAAGGGGAAGAGGCTGCCAAGAACATGTGCCCTTCCAGTGACCTACCTGCCTAATAATAAGAAAAAATAATAAATCTACCTATCACTGGTAGATAACCAAGATTCTAGCTTGCCTTGGCTGTAAATTGAGAGGGGGAAAAATTCTCTTTAAAAATTCTTGAAACTGTGCTAGCTCACCTATACGATCTCTCACAAAACCAGAAATTATGCTTGTTGAAGGACTCAAAGAACATTCCAGAGAATTTTTTTTATAATGTGGACTGGGCCTCCAGGGTCTCACGGACAAGGAAGGACAACATGAATATTGGCCATGACCTCTAAGTGTGGAGAGAAAACCAAATAGAATTCTTACCATTGATAAATATGTTTTACCTCACATTCACTTTGGCATCTGCCCTCTCTCACATTGTCACCTACATCAAAACTGAGGGAAAATATCTCGATATTAACATCCCATTCAAATGATTTTTACCTTAAGAAATTCTATTTTTTATCTCATTTTAAGAAATATATGAATTATTTTATACATTAATTTTTCCTTGTAATGGAAACTCTGATGCCTTTATAACACGGTTATAAATCAAAATTAATATATTCTCTAGGGCTAAGACTTTAAAGAGTTCCTTCTCACTTAGATATGGCTAGAGTATGGTCGATGCTAATAGCAAGAGTAACCAAGTCCCTGCTTTTATTTTTATTCAAACTCATTTGTTGTTTATTTCTTTTCTTTTTCTTTTCTCTTTTTTTGGGGGGGCGGGGTTAGGGAGGTGGGTACTGAGGATTTATCTCAGGAACTCTCAAATGTCTAACTACATTCCTAGCCCTTTCTTGAATTTTTATTTTGAGGCAAGGTCTTGCTAACTTGCTTAAAACCTTACTCAATTCTGAGCTGGCTTTGAACTTGCAATCCTCCAGCCTCAGTCTCCCAGGATGCTGGGAATACAGGCATGTGCCACTGTGCTTGGCTATTGTTCATTTATTGTCTTGCATCTGTCTTGCAGTACTTGTGGCCTAGACTATTAAACAGGAATCATGTAGGCTAGGATTTGGCCTTTGGGCTTTGTTGGCTCCAATGAGTTACAGAAACACCTCAGGCTCCTTGAACCTCCCATGCCTTGGTTTTCTGAGCTGTAAGTGGGAATGATAAACTGACCTATTTCAGACAGGTGTCAGGTGGATCAAATAAATCTATACTAGGGCACATTTAAAAGTAACAATATAATATTTTAGTTCCTGTTAGTCACAGCAACCTGCGAAATATGGCCACACTTACCTAATGCACTATTTTCCAGAATGATAACTACTTAACAAAGATCTGAGATTGCTGAATGCAGAAAGAATATATGTAAATTCTTCACATTTTTATTGGTGCATGATAGTTGTAAACAGTGGTATCACTGGCATTTGTTGTTACATATTATATGCACCAAATATAACAATATAATTTGGCTACTCTCCCTCCCCAGTAATTCACCCTCAGAATGTGTCAATTAAAAATCAAGCCCATTCTGTAATTCTGCAACTCTTCTTATAAATACATCTTGCACTGTAATTTCATGCTTTGAGTGAAGGTCAAGTATGTCATAATAAGATTATAAAAGTAGAATGCCAGACACAGTAGTTGATTCTGGATGAGAAACTTAAGGAAATTCTTAAATAGTCAACTTATTGTACATGCAGCAAAAACCACCATGTGTTCACACGCTCCCAGGGCCCGTGGATGACATTGAAGGAGTGGGGATGTTAAAGGCTGATGTATAGGTCACAAACAAGTGAACACCTGCAGCAAGTTATTTGGAAAACCAAACTTCAAGAGAGGCTGCTTAGTTTAAGAAGTAAAGTGACGGATTTATTCAATACATGAAGTTTCTAATTCAATCAACCCAACTATGTCTCCTCTCTCAGCTTTCTTGTCCTCTACCCCATCACAGTAGATATTATATTCAGTAAGGAGGAAGGTGGATGATCATATTACGCAGAACGCAGGCAGCTACTAGTGCATGCAATGAAGCATGCTTAGACTTCCACACTTACACAAAATATTTCAAACTGTCTTCAGAAGTTGCAAATCTCACAAGGTTGCCCATTTCTGAAAAGGAAGAATGTTTTAAATTTTTTGTTGGATATTGATAATAAATCGCAGAGGGGTAATTGCAATAGTAGAGGATAAACATCCTGCCACCCTGTGGGAGGTGGCAAGGAAAGTCTGTACTAACTTCTGTTACTTTTGGCCATTTTCGGTCATTATTATTTCTTATTTTTAATAATTTTATTTCTCTTTGATAGATTATTCAAATAAATGTTAGATGAGAATTTTCCTCAAGAAATCAATATCAATATTATTTTAAGTGGGTTCAGCCTTGCTTTGAATGTGTAGAATTATCATTTCAAATTCGAGGTTAAAAAGCTTTAATGAAACCTTCAGTTCAACTTTATTGCTCCAGGGTCACTAGAATATTACATGTGACACAATCTTTTATATCAGCTAGATTTGAATAGAAATCTAGGAGCTGAAGTATCTTATAAAATGTTAACTACTTCCATCAAAACTGAAAGAACTATTTACCCCCCCCAACAAATTAATACTTATTTTGCTCATTTATATAGTTCTTTAAGTCTTAATATCACAATATAATTACTGTTGTTAAATATTAAAATTATTATTTTTCTTCTTTATAGTACTACGTGGAAATATTCCTAGGTATGTTCATATCATACGAACCCAGATGTGAAAATATTTGTGAAGGCAGCAGCGGTTGAAGCCAGATATATAGTCAAAGCCTGCTTTGACAAAAAAATGTTTTCAACAGAGAATTAACCTGTTAATAAAAGAATATGTTCATAGGGAAATAATAATATCTTGAAGATACTTAATATAAAGACAAATCTAAAATTTATTTTTTTAACATGTATCTGTCCATAAAACATTGTAAGGATATACCATCCTTTATTTAAAAATTTGGACCTGGGGCTGGGGCTCAGCGGTAGCACACTTGCCTGGCACGTGTGATGCACTGGGTTCGTTTCTCAGCAACATATATAAATAAAGGAGAAAGATGTTCATTTAAAACGAAAATGTAGCAATGGGCATGGGAATGGCAGGGTGTCTGTCACCTGTGCTACTCTCCTTCTCCACGTTCTGCACGTCTGTTTCTCTATGATCGTTTCCCCATGACAGTGACTGGACGGTCACTGTCAGTACGTTTAGGATCACAGCCTTAGAGGTATGGCAGACCCTGAGGAAAATCAGGGGAAAGCTCATCATTTAGATAGAAGGAAAGGAAAGTTTTTTTGTTTGTTTGTTTTTTGTTTTTTTCAGGGCTGAGTAATCCACAAGTAAAAACTGTAGCATGCGCTTTTCTCCTTCTACTACCAATTCCCTCACCCCACACTGTGGGTTTATTTAGTTGTTTTCAAGCCCAATTGTGAGTTGGACCAAACATTCCTTGTCACCTTCCACAGGGTGGGAGGATGTTTTTCCTCTACTCTTCCCATGACTGGTATATCTTCATGGTTTATATCATGCATAAACATAATATGTACTACAAACCCCAAATCCTCTTAACAACAGGAATTCCAGGGAAGCCATGTAAAATCCAGTAAAACATCTCCCTTTCCATACTTGTCCTTATTAAAAAAAATAAATGTCATAATAGAGTGACATTAGGGAAGTTACAGGTATTTTTTGACGCAGTGAGTAATTTTGTTCTAACAAATAACATTGTTTGCTGTTAACAGAAAAAATAGGGGGCTGGGTTGTAGCTCAGTGGGAGAGTGCTTGCCTCACATGTGGAGGCACTGGGTTCGATCCTCAGCACCACATTAAAATAAAAATAAAGATATTGTGTCCATTTACAACTAAAACACTATAAAAATAGTACTAATTGCACTATTTCATCTTTCATATGTGTGATGTGATTCAATGTGCTACTGACACCAAGAGATTTTCAATAAATTAGGTGATTCATTCATAAATATATGACTTAGTCATTTAAAATGGTACTATATTAAACTATTAGGGATGTTACTTTAATGATTTGAAAGCAAAATTGATTTTAGCTATTCTTATGTTCACTGTTTGTTAACATATATGTTAGTTCGTAGTCTCTGCTAACTATGGTATCGGAGCAAAAGCATGGTATGTTGTTGGGATTCAGCTCTTATTTTTTACTGGTGTGTCACTGAACAAGTTCTTACCCTCTCTGAGCTTGGATATCTCTGAGCTGGGTTGTGAGAAGCATCAGCAATAATGTACATGAAATGTAATATATGTAATGAATAATCTAACACCTATTCATAATGTTTTATGCATGCCATTTTAATATCAATGCCATTGTTTGTAGCAATAGCATAGTCACATGAATACTATTCATAATCTAATAGGATTGCTAAAAATAAAAATACGTAGATGAAAAGTAAAAACTGTACACCTAAAAAAAATATTAAAAAATTTACAGGGGCTGGGGTTATGGCTCAGTGGTAGAGTGCTTGCCTAGCATATGTGAGGCACTGGGTTCAATTCCCAGCCGCATATAAATAAAATAAATAAAATGAAGTTCCACTGACAATTAAAAAATATTTTTTAAAAAATTACAGAGAACAAAATTATTTAGACAACAGGTTCAACTATTTCATATCAAATTCTTTACTAGCAAATTAATTATTTACTCAGTACAAAACATCTGGCTTTTGTTGTCCAAATTATTCATTACTACAACTGGAATAAAGAATTAGAGAAACTGAATTTACTCTCCAAGATAATCTAGTTGTACTAAAACACAGGTTGACACTTCAAAACAACTATAACATGGTCTTAGTAGAATAGAATCCACAAAGTTTTAGTAAGTTAAAGTTATCTTTAAAAATACAATTGAATTTGTTTTAGATCAAAGTGACATATAAAATCAAAACCATTGGTTGTCCTTTACTGCCACAGTCCGGCTGCAGCAAAATAACGGGGGAGGGGGGGGTAATGAGCAACTTGTGTAGATTGATACAGCAGGAGTGGGAGCCCTTTATTGTAGGACAGGAGGGGTATTTATACATTCCACACAGCTTATCTTAATTAACATAAACTAGATACAGCAGTCAACCAATAAGGAATCTCCACACTTAATGGCTCGCTGGCGTTGCTTCACAAACCACTCCCTCTGGCAAAATGCCAGGCGCCATCCAGACTTGTTTACAGACGTTAACACTTTACGAACTTCTTGGGTCCTCCATTACTTCTAAGCAGTTATGTTCAGATATTCTCAATATAAGACCACAATCTACGCCTGTTGGGTGACATCTACAGATACTTCAGTAAGCTTCAGGACCTCTTTTCTGAAACTCCCTATAGATGATGAGTTCAGTTAGTTTTTCAGCCAGTTCAAGAATCATCTCAATGTCTTATCTGTGAAGTCCAACAAACATCAAAATCATAAGACAGTTCCTAAGACTTGTGGGTGGGGTAGAAGAGAAGACGTGGGTCAGAGGGTACCAGTGTGCAGTTAAATATGACTTAGTCATATTAAAATGGTACTATTTATTAGGAATGTTACTTTAAAGATTTGAAAGCAAAATTGATTTTAGCTATTCTTAAGTCCTGAAGATCTAATGTGCAGCTCTGCAACTATAAAAATCAACAAAACCATATTGTGTACTGGGAATAAGCAAAGAGCTAGATCTCAAGAATTCTCAACAAACACACGCACTGATAATTAAGTGCAGTGACGGATGTTTTGATTAATTTGATTATAGCAATCATGGTACAATGTACACAGATATCAAATTAATTGTGTTCTGCACCTTGAATATACATAATTTTGTCAATTATATTTGAAAAATTTAGAAAAAAATTAAAAGAGGATTCTAAAAGTGATATTTGGATGCAAAGAAAAGAAATAAATCAGAGTTTAGCTCATTCACCTATTCATCCATCCACATGCTGATCCACATAGCAGAGATCAATAAAATGCCTACCACATCAGCCCTCAAATAGAGGGTCTCCTTGTGAGGCCTCTGGAATGCACCTCTCACCAACCCCAACCTGAGTAAGGGAGGTTGGAATAAAGAATTTTCTAAAGTCATAAAGAAATTTGTATATTTTATCTAGAATTATATATGCTTCATTTTAGTCAGCATTATTCAGTAAAACTTAGTATGCATACCATTCTAAAATTATTGAACAGATTTGTCATCATTTTAACAAAAATCTCCAGAATTCAAAGTCACCTTTTAAAACCAACAATCAGAGGCTTATTTGTTTCCATAGGTCATGAAAATTACCCCCTGCTCCTGAATTTGTGAACTTCCATGGCCCCAGCAGACCAGTAGAAACTGAGAATCTATAAATGAATTTTTATGTTGTTTTTATGTTTTTATTTAGATGTTTTGTCCAAGTTACTTCCTCTAAGAATGGAGACCTAGAGTCTTCTCAAGCAAAAAGAAGAAATAGAACCCAGACATCTCTAGAGTGTTCTCATTAGCAACACCCATTGCTAGAAGGTCCCAGGCTAGTCACATAACTTCTCACAACTCCTACTCTTTGTCCCCTTTTAAAGCAGACATTATAATTATGTCATCGGTGTTGCGGTAACTCATTGGCATAATGCATAGTAAAGGATAGTAACTGTCCGTCATTATCACATAGGTCATCAACTGAAACTTCTCAAGAAAAATTGTTGACATCATTTTCCCCCATTTCATTCACACTCTTTCCCTCCTTACCAAAAATTAAAAAAAAAAAAAAAAAAACCACTGTACATTTGGTTACTTGAGGAAAGATTTCCAACCACTGTGTTGTCACCGAACCAATGTGAGGAAGACATGATTTTAACAATTGCTTCTGTGTCTTCAATAACATAGGATTGATCATTCTGGACGTAAACGGCCACAGCAAGAGCAGGCCCCATTTCCTGCAGCCTCTTAGGAGCAGATGGAGTCAACGCAATGGCTGCCCCAGAGGAGTTGATTTTCGTGGATCCATGTCACAACCGAGATGGCATTAAGTGATCACTAGAGACTGACAGGTCATGAAAGCAAATTAACTCCATAGTGCGAGTGGGTAGAAATCTCTATAGCCTTTGACAATTGCTGAAGGGCCAGCTCTGGCCTGTCAGATCCCAAGGCTACAGAGAGCCCATGACACCAAAACCCATGGGAAGGAGGCTGTTTGGCAGCATAGGGCAAGCAGGAGGAAAAGTAATCTAAGCTTTCCAAGGGTTGAGCCATATCGGACGTTCAGGGAGCACTGATTAGCCGGGGAGGGAAACAGGACATCACAACGGGAAGTCAGGAAATTTGAGGAATAAATCCCCAAGACTTGAGTCAAAGCAATGGTCTGAGCTTCTCCAGGGGTCCCTAGGGACGATGTTTTAATGATTGGCACACATGATTAATTCTGGCGTACGTAAGAGAAAGGGTGATGCTCTAATGCACCAATCATAAGTCAGATCTTGCTTTCTGGCTGTTTTAAACAGGAAGATCTTAGGAAGGATGCTTCATGAGCAGAGAGGGGAATCCTAGGATCCCACAGAAGCAAACCGATCATTCCTGGCTGGATGCTGTTCCAGGAGAGAGCTCTTGATCTTCTATTTATCACAGATACAATCTTGAATGATGAGAGATAGCCTATGCACCTTGCAAAGGCAGGGGTTGCATACTCTTCATTCTTAAGCCCCACCAACATTTCTGGCCCTCAGTTCTTCACCCAGCACCTGTCACATTGAGTGGGAGCTCAACATGGGTGGTAACTTAAATTAAAATTAAACTGCGATCGTTCTTGTTTTGATGGGTTGCATGAGAGCTTAATGCTAAGGCCAATAATAATTGCAGGTCACTAAGGGATCTGTTGTTCCCCTTACAATAAGGATGAAGAAGCTTCCAGCTACCCGATGAGTGCAGGATATTCACTGATGACATCAGCTCCCAGCCTCGCTGGCTGTGCTGTGATTGCACCAACAAAACAGTTACATGCCACCCTGTCTGCCTCCCACTTCCTCTGTTGTCATTTCACTTTTCATAAGACCTAAATCCCAACAGCAACATTTCTTAGAGTGAATTGAGGAAATATTTGTTCAGCTTTTTAGCTTTTGTCATGGAGATATGCCGCAGTCCAGCTGCAGCAAAATAACCGGGGGATGAGGAAGAACTTGTGTAGATTGATACCGCAGGAGTAGGAGCCGTTTATTGCAGGACAGGAGCAGTATTTATACATTCCACACAGCTTATCTAATTAGCATAAACTAGATACATCAGTCAACCAATCAGGAATCTCCACACTTAATGGCTCACTGGCATTACTTCACAAACCACTCCCTCTGGCATTTTGCCAGGCACCATCCAGACTTGTTTACGAACTCTAACATTCCCCTGGCAAAATGCCAGGTGTTATTTTGACTTGTTTACAGACTCTAACAGAGAAAGTCACTGGAACAGATATCGAGCACACCAACCCACAGCATCAGATGCTGTTCTTATTACTATCTGACATCAGGTTGATTCTGAATTTTTTAGTTGTCTGTCTCTGATCGATAGACTATCAGCCTAAAGAAGGCAAAACTTGTTTAGGTTTCGTTTAACTTTTGTATCCCCATGCCAAGAACAGTGGCTGGGATTTATTGGTCACTCATGACATATTGATGAATGAAGAATGAGTGGAGCATTGAGTGAATAGACATGCAGAACACTTGGATGAAGCGACAATGATGTCTTTAGAACAAAGGTTTGTTTCAGCCAAGGTGATAATTTTGGGGGAACATACTAAGTTTCTGCTCCTTTTCCATAAAGGTCAGATTAGTATCTATCTCATAAGTTTATTTTGGAGAAAGAAATAAAATAATGTTTATGAACCAGTGGCATAGTGTTCTACTTCTTTCTTATAAACGTTATACTGCCTTCACTCCCCCCCCCCCACAAAAAAAAATAAAGTTAGACTTGTGTCCAGGATGTTTATTGAGAAGTCACCCTCATGAGCAGGAGAGAAGAACAGGAGTGGCATGTAAGGATTCAATACAAATCCCACCTCCATTGTATTGTTCTGCCTGATTCGTCATTAAATCTAATCCATTTACAACTAAATGATACTTAGAGATGTGGCCAATTGCAATTTGTACAAGAATTTTTTTTTTAAGTGTAGAAATACCAAGTTGTAGTTCTTTTTTTCATCCGGCCTTGTGGACATAATTGATATCCCTCATCTTCTTTTTCTACTACCCATTCTAAAATTTCTTCTCTCGTTTCACCAACATTTGGTTTGATCTGGGTAGCTTGACCTATAGGGAAACCCAGATCTCCATTCCTGAACACTCTAAGACCTTTTCATCTTGCTTTTGTTGGACCGTAGTTGCTGTACTTGGCTATTTGCCATCACCAAGCTGAGACGCACCAACAGCCAGCCAGTGGATCTTATGAACTCCACTTAAATCTCTTACTACCTTCAGGGTCAAGAGCAACATTAGCTTGCCATGGCTAATAGAAGGAATTTTCCCAGAAGTATAGTAATTCCTTTCCTTGTCAAGAGTGACCAGGTAGTAGTCAAATCTACAAGTTCAATGGAAAACTTACTGCATCCCCTGGTGGAAGTATTTCTCCTTTTTGGAACCAGCATGTCTATCTCGGTGAAGGTCAACAATGTGAGTACTATGGAAGCACAGATTGCATGCAGAGTTCCCTGGGACCAATGGGAGATTGAAAGTATATGGGTGGAAGAGATACACAAGGTGAGCACTAAACAAAATCAGGCTGATGTTATGGTTTGGAGCTGAAATGTCCCCCCCAAAAATCTTGTGTAATAGGTGATATTCCTGTGTTAGGACCTGCAGCAATGTTCAGAGGTGAAAATGATTGAATCATGAGGATTCTGACCACATCATTAAACAATCTGATGGGCAGACAATTTGAATAAAGTACTAAGAGGTGGTGAAAACTGTAGGCAAGTGGAGCATGGAGTTGGATCGCTAGGAGTGTGGCCTTGGGACTCTATTTGTTTCCAGCCCCCCACCACCAAACTTTTTTCTCTCCCCGAGCTGCCCTGAAATGAGCATCTCTCCTCTGTCATACCTGTTACACCTTTCCTCCATGATGTTTTGCCTTACCACAGGCCAATAGCAGGGAATCCAGCAAACCATGGGCTGAGACCTCTGAACCACAAGCCAACATAATGAGCCAAATTGAACATTTTCTCCTCTAAGTTGTTTTGTTCGGGGATTTTTATCACGGTGGTGAAACATTGACTATCACAGCTGGAATGGATTATTACTATAAAATAAAACAGACATCAGGACAAAGTGTGTTAAAAGAGATAAGGAGAAACACTGCAAACTGATAAAAGGGCCAATTCATCAGGAAAAGATAACAATCATAAATAAACATGTAGAAAAATTGACAAAAATCAAAGGAATAAATAGACAATTCCACAATTACAGATTCTAATACCCCTTTCTCAGCCATTGACAGAACCAATAGACAAAATATTCAAATCAGAAAAGACACAGAGGATATGAACACCATCAATCACCCTGACTCAATAGATGGCTAGATAGCACTACAGACAAGTGTAGAATGCACATTATTTTTCAATGCACAAAGTACGTATACCATGGTTGACTTTATGTTGAGCTATAAAGCAAGTCTCAATATACTTAATGTGAATGGGATCATACAATTCATCACTATTAAATTAGAAGTTTGATCAGAATTAAATTAGAAATATATAAGGACTGGGGTTGTAATTTAGTAGGAGAGGATGGGCTCAGAATGAGCGAGGCCCTGGGATCAATCTCAAGCACCTATATATTTATTAAATTATAATAAAAAAGTTAGATATATATATATATATATATATATATATATATATAGAGAGAGAGAGAGAGAGAGAGAGAGAGAGA
>NW_025999913.1:6009244-6025553 GCF_001458135.2 Marmota marmota marmota | reverse complement strand
GTTAGATATATATATATATATATATATATATATATATATATATATATATATATAGAGAGAGAGAGAGAGAGAGACACCACACTATTTCTGAAATTAAATAATATACATGTCTGCGTAACTCATGTGTCAAAAGAGAAATTAGGAAATACTTCAAACTGAAAAAAAAATGAAACTGCATATGGAAATTTGGAGAGTGTGGCTAAAAACCATACCATGAAGAAAATGTCGAGCTTTAGAAACTTGGGGAAAAAGAAGAGGTCTGAAATCGGGTTGTTCTTTCAAAGGCTACAAAAGGAAGAAGAGACTAAACACAATTCAGCTACAAGGCTGAGCAAAGTAAAAAGCGGCAAAAATCAATAATATAGAAAATAGGCAAATAACAAAAGGAAGGAACAAGGGTCAAGTGCTACTGTGTGGGTTCTCGAGCTGTTGGAAAGCCCAGTGCTTCTCTTTATCCTTGGAGTGATGTCACTCTATTCCACCCAGGCCAGGTGTGAGCAATTTTGCTGTCACTGCCATCCAGAGATGATCACCACCCACCATCACCTGCTCTGGGATCCCTACTGCTGTGTGAGCAGGATGTGAAACCAGCACCAACATTTCATCATGAGAGTCTGTCTTCTGAGCACATGTGCTGGGCCAATTGTTTTAGTCCTGTCCCACCCCCAAAAGCAGAGCTTCAGTCAAAGACTTGGATTTGGACACTATTTGAGAAGAGGCTCAAGAAGCAGGAATGAAAGTCGGGGTACGACATGGTGAAGTAAGGGCAGGTAGTACAAGGACATGTTCCTGAATTTGCCATCCCTAGGATAATAGTTCTCATTCCTGTGGGCTCCTTGGAGGTGACCTTTGAAGAAGGAAGCATTTATGCATCAGAACCCAAGCTCTGTTGGCCAATTTGGTGATGCAGATGGTCAGTCCTTCAGTTGTTCACGTTGTGTATGTGTAAACACAGAGTCCTGAACACAGGACTCATTAATGCTGCAAGATTAGAGAAGCCCCTGGGCAGGAAGTTGGAGTGCATGTCCAAAGTGAGGACCTGGACAAATCTGGTAAAGCCCTTTTGGAACTTGTTCCCACCACAGTGGTTATAGTAAATGCATTAGAGGATTTGAAGGAACGTATAGATGTCTCCTAGTACAGGCGCTCATCACTCTGCCCAAGAGAATTGATAGTTGTTAGAAATTTGCATTCACATTTAGGTCCAGCTGTTGATGTGTGGGCCTATACGTACATATTCTTGGATGGACTGATGACGTCTGATAAGAAAGTGTGCTTGGAATTAATTTTTGTTGAATCAAGAGTTGTTTTTTTTTCCTCCAAATTTCCTATCCGCATGGACATTTTGTGATTTTTAAAGTTTTTGCAGAATAAACTTATTTTAAATAAAAAACATAGCTGATTTCACAAAGATTCAACCATGTTTCTTTGAGGTGAAGTGTTTTGGCTATTCTCTACCTTGTTCCCACTCATGATGAGATGGGGATGCCTGTAGATTCCACCCCTTTCTATGTGTGGTCAACATCACAGCAAATTCAACACACCCAATATCTTTGGATCCCCTTTATGTCAAATCTCTAGGAATTCCTGCATGTTCAAGGAAGAAAGAAAATGCACGTTTGTTAAACAGCTAGTATGTGCTGGACTCTGTGCTAGGCATTTTTGCATATCTGTGTAAAATATGTTATCACAATTAGTTTTGTCTAACTTCTGTAACAACCCTGGATATAGATATACCCCTGCATACTGCTCTTTTCTCTACCCTTAGTAACTCCTATAATTTTAAAACCTAACATGGTGCTGTAATAATTGTGTCTCTATATTCTGCATCTTTTGTGCCTTGGGGCCATCCTGATCCTAGAGAGAAGGTTAGGTAGTTCTCAAAGATAGAAGCTAAACTTACCTTTCATACGCAAATCAGCCAATCCAAAGCCACACTCCCACCACAACCTTGGTCAGATTCATACTCTGCCCCCTAAGTTCCCTCCCCTGATTACCCTAGAACCAATTATTAGGAAACTGGGGACAGCCTGCACAGGCCAGAGTCCTTGGAACTGACCCAAATTAGCCAATCCTAACCCTGCGGACTCTTTTTCCTTTTTGCCAAAACCGCTGTGAAGGTTTTTGTCTACACCTCTTCCACCCTATGTACTGACTGACCTGTCCTGGGGCTTTCTTATGCCCACACTCCAATGAGTTGTGCCTTTATCACGGGATCTGTGAGTAACAAGCTATCTTTTGAGTGGCAATCACCTTCTGATCTGTTGATCTCATCATACCGAAATAATAAAACAGGTGCCCAGTGCCCAAAAGGCATATGATAAAGGTTTGTTGAAATAAAATAACAGAAAACAGTTGGTAAGAAACAACAAAAGAGCAAAGTATGATCCATTATTCGTCCAAGGTACAGAGAGATGCATTATAATGAATGTCATACACTCTGTATAATAGAATACAGTGCATGTGTGATAGAATAGACCACAGGAATAAAATCCATCAACTTTATAGGTTTATGAACCCATATTTGTGTTTGTAGATATTTTACATTCAATAGCACAAGTATTTACCTTTTCCCCATTTACATATGATGTTGGGTAGAGAATCATCCATATCCTCTCTACCTGTTGACAGATTCATTTCCTGACAAGCCATGATGGCACTCTGTGTGTGTACTTTCCTGTAGAACTCTTCAGCTATGCTGACAGATGCTTACTAGGTATTCTATGAGCAGGACACTTGAATTCTGGAACAAATTCTGTTGTCTATACTCTGCCAGTACAATAGAAAAAGTTGCTATCGTATCCATTCCTAAAACAACTGATTTTCAATTTCTTATTTCCCTTCTAAGAAGCATGGCAACTTCAACATATAAGTTGCTCTGGACATTATTTCTATGGAACTGGAAGTTATTTAGATGCAATTTCCAATAAGGAAATCAATCCATGCATGTGCAAGTGTAGAGTCCTTTCTTTTAGGTTAAAATTAATTAAGTTTATGATTGTTGGTTTCATGGATTGACTTAAACCACTTAAGATGAAGAAAAAACATGAAATTAGAAAAACAAAATTTGGAACTATTTTGTCTAAAGTCCATGATTTCTTATTCCAATCAGATTCATTCATTAAACTCCTACTATGTGTACAGAATTGTTAAACGCTCTGCAGTTTTATGTAGCTCAGCTAAGCTTACCATTAATGTCTCTGAGGGAAAAAAAAAGTATTCACTTGAGAAAATATGCATTTCATTTAGAACAGCTGACAAGGGACTGCAGTTTAAATTTCACCTCTCTTCCAACATTCAACCTAAAACCAACAGAGTGGTTTCTTATTTCTTATTCTTTGTATGTCTTGTTCAACTTACACCGAAAGATCAACTAGAGTCCACATTTAGAAATTTTCTCGGATTCAACAAAAAAAAGTTTCCAATACAGCAACTAATGAAATGCTCAATGGCATCAGGACTGCATTATGGCTCCGTAATTGCGGGGATAATGTGTGCCATGCACGTGAGTATTATAATAGTCAAATGCCTAGAAACCTGTTCACCTCGGTTCCTGGCTTGAAAATTACAGAATTATACTCCCTCTAGGTTCATTTATACACAATTAAACAAAATGTGTGTAATTTTCCAAGTGCAATAATTTGTGTTTCACTAATTTTTTTGAGTAGCAGCATTAACTTGAATGAAAGGCTATTGAGATGCTTCAGGTCTCCACTGGGCTTGGTTTGCACATATTTTAGAGATTCATTTGTTTAAATTCAGCTAAAATAGACTCAAAGAGTCTATTTTATGATTATGTGACTTATTGTCATGCTGAGACAAAATTTGCATGTAGGGTCAGAAGTGAGGGGCAAGTCTGAGAGCAGTTGGTTTTACAATCTTAGTCATTAGATTCTGAAAAAAAGAATTCTATTTAAAAAATGTGGGAAAATCCCCTCACATTTAAAAAAAAAATCACAATGTTCCCCATACAAATAGAAATCCTAATTTTATGCTGCTATTGTACGGTAAATTAACGACCACAGCATCGCTCTGTGATTCATTTACCTTTTAGAATGTGGATCATTTGTTCATCTCAGAGGAATTTCTGAGAGTAGGAAGAGTAGAATGTGTATATGGAAGGAAATAACAATTTGTATCAAAGAGAGTATCAAGAGTTCAGCTTGTAACTTTCCAAAAAGCTTATGTATAGATGATACTATGACCAACTTGTCAGTCTTGCTACTGAAAAAAAAAAAAACTGGATTGTTCTCGTCTCAGTGGAAAACCATTCCCAAGACCACTTAACCCACTCCAGGTAGTGCTCTATAGAGAGTTATTTCTCAATTCCTCTGCAGAGAGACAGTGAATTAAAAGCTAAGAGTAAAGTAAGCATTCTTGTGTGGTTTGTTTGGTGTGAGAGAGGAAGATTGGGAGAAAGAGAACATGCATACACACGCACATGCACACACATACACACACAGTAGGATGGTGTGTGATTCTTCACCAAGTGAGAGGGTTTTGAAAAACAAATTGTAGGATACAATCTTCTGTATAATTCGGTTGATTTAGCCAGCCATGGAAAGCCAAAGAAAATAGAATCAAGAGAACAATGGTCTCGATTCCCAAAACCTAGAAGCATGTTATCTGTTGGAGGTTGCACAAAGATTTTAGAAATGCCAAGCCAGGGAATTCTAGGGAAAATCAACTCCTAGCTGGAGACCATACAGACTGACACTGTCCTGCCTGATGTAGACAAGTAGCCTATTGTGGATATTCTTGTTCTTAATTGTTTCAAGGGTTTCTGTCACCTACAACCCATGTCTCTTTCAGCAGTGATCAAGTGTATTCTCCTTAGGATCACTGGGTATGGTGAAACAAGCCTTTCTGTTTTGAATGTCCTTGGTAGTCTATTGGCTTGGGTGATGAAACTTGACCTTGGGATAGTTTTATGCTGATGGAGCAGCGCTACTTGTAATTTTTATTTTTGTAAAATATTTTATATTTTTTAGTGGTAGGTTAATTGTAAACAAGCAGATCCATCCCTAAATTCCAAATTCTGGCCGCAATATACACAAGAGACAGGACTACATTTATCTCCTTCTAAGAGTAAAGGTGGCTAATGGAAATAGGACATGCCTCCTCTGAGACCTGATGGCAAAAGGCCTTTGTACCCTGTGCATACCTGGCACTGCCAAACACCTCGACCCCTGCTGTGGCCTGGATATAGTTTGAGTGTGGAATTTATGTGTGGAAGACTTGGTCTTCAGCATGGTGATGTAGGGAGGTGTACCTTTAAGAGGCGGGGCCTAGTGGGAAAGTGCTGCCTTCTGAAGGAATTAAGTACCCCTTGCTGAGTTTTGTAGAGTTGTGACGGTAGCAAGCCTGGATCCTCTTCTCTCCCTCTCTATGACTTCTGTCTTGCAATGTGATCTCTCATTCTCATATATTCTATCACCACAATGCCATCCCATCTGCCATTAGACTCTCACCAGAGGCCCATCCAATTAAGACGCCAATCTCTGAACTAAATAAACCTCGTTTCTTTATAAAGTGACCTACCTTCAGGTATTTTGTTATAACAAAGAAAATCATACTAATAAGACCAATTTTATGCAAGAGTATGATTTGATCAGAGCAAAGAAAATCTGTAACCCTTATCTTTATAACTCTCCCTGTCTAGGACTCACCTTTTTCTAGCTAATGGTCTCCTGGGATGGAGAGATAACATTAACATTGGTTTGTATCTTACCTGTATCTGCTAAGATTATGATTCTGTGTAAAAGTTCTTCATTTACAAAACAACCAAAGTATTAACCAAATTTTCTCCCTTTCCCCAAATTTAAATATCATTTTCAATCAGATTAATTGAGATATTAGTGACTGCACTTAAAAATCTCAATTATTTGTTCAACAAGAGGCATTCAAGTTGTTGAATCTTACCCCTCAACATGGGCTGACCAGACAGACAATGCCAGGAGCAATCCTTCTCAGCCCTGACTTGTTTCCTCTTCTATTCTCAGGAAGGGATTTAAATTCATCTCATCACTTATCCTGAGCTAACTCTTTTAGTTACTCATTTTGTCAACATTCTTATACAACAATGAAGTTTATTTTTATAGTACTATTTATTCCTAAAACTCCTTTAAACATTTTTCTTGCTTAGTGGGAAGAGTTTACTACTAGAAGCCAAGGAGTTTCATAGTCAGTAATGATCTAGTCAGTCATTTCATTTTATCAAAAAATGCCTTCCAAAATACTGCATATTCTTTCTGACTGTACTTCTCCTTTTTTTTTCAAATGAGACAATAATATCAGTACAATACTCTCCTTTTAGGAGATGGATATCTGAATGATATTTAAGGCCATTTAAGAGCACCTATCCATTAGTGTCTAAGTGGGAGCAGGGACTCCTGCTCTTTTTCTGTTTCCTGCAGAACCCATTATAGAGTTTGGCACTGAGCTATCACTAAATAAAAGTTTCAATTTTATTTCTATTTTTAAATTTGTATTAAAGTGTTTCAACCTGGGTTTCACAATCCTCAGAAGATTTCCAAGGACCTCACAGGATACCATAATCTCAAAATTTTATCATAACAAAGTGATTTTTAATTCCCTTTTAATGGTAAGAAATGATTTTACATGATCCCTTGAGAATGTGAAAATATTGCTGAATTTAAAAAAAAATGGTCTGGGATCTTTTACTATTTTGGGGTAGTCATTTAACTTTTAAAAACCATAATTTTTTTCCACACCTCATCTTTTCCAGCAGATTATGATGTGTAAAGAAAGAATGCTTCCTATCTGAGATAGGAAGAATGCTTATAAACTGCACAATCCTGTGATATGCATAATTGTCCATTGTCACCAGTTGTCAATTAATTTATATAGGTGACTATAATCGAATACACTCCCTCAAAAATCATTTATCATTATGTATGGTATTAGTTCAGTCACTTTATGATCAAGGTTATTGTTGAAACATTGAATTCTAGTGGCTATATCGATGTATGAGGACAAACCTGCTAGTAAGAATCTGTGTAGCCACAATGAAAACACTGCTAACATTTGGCATGTGCCACTCAATTTAAATATATGCTGCAAAAAAAAAAAATAAGTGAACAATTGAATGAATCAATCAATCTAACACATGCTCCAGGTCATGATTTTACTTAAAACTGAATTAACAGCTTCAGAATGAAGTATTTGGATTAAATGATTGTTTATATAACTGGTAATATATTTTATCAGATAATGGTGTGTATGCATAGTGGCTTAATACCAGTGAAGTGTTCCCTGCCTTCCCAAACAGGTGCTAGGTGATTTCCCTAGGGCATGGTGATTTGATATAGTACAGTACAAGTTTGGAAGTGCTTAGCACAAAAGAGACCACCATTCTCTGGAACTGAAAATTACAACACAGTAATGAACTTCATGCCCTTTTCTCTTACAGAATACAATGCCCCAGCACTGCAGGTGTGTGTGTGTGTGTGTGCATGTGTGTGTGTCTATGTGCATATATATATATATATACACACACACACATACATATATAAATTAATAAATCCTATAAATCATACATATATAAAACACATATATATATGGTTAAAAGTTTAAGCTATCTGAAGTTCAAGTACATTTAATTTTCTGTCTTTTGAAATGCAAGGTGAATCACGGTTGGACTTTGGAATTAGTATGTAACTAAACTCTTCTGTGACAATTCCATGGTATTAAAATATTGTCTCTCCCCCACTTTTTTTTTGGCCAGCTCCCCAGTATGTCTAGAAAATGAATACTACCCAGTTACTAACTAGCTCCCCAGTTATACGAAGGAAGCTTCCCATCTCAGATGCAGTAATGTAACGTGCGGGAAGTGAGCAATGAAGTGTGACCTCTTGTCTGAGTCAATGGATCGTACAATCTTTAAAATCAAACTTTTCAAGGTGCAGGTTAACATTTCCTGGGACATTAAGTCAAGTTCTTCTGTATACAGCTTGATCTGAGATGTCATCAGAACCAGGCCTGCAGTTTGGGACTAGAATTTTCCAGCCAGAGTAAGCACCCTTATTGCCTACCCTTGTTTTCTCCTGGTTCTCATCCGATTTGCAGGGGAGGAAAACAAACGTTGTTAGCAAGAGAGGGGAAAGTAGGCTAAGGAGGAACTTGCCAGAGATCTGGCCTCATTTTTGTCTTACCTTCTTCATGTAACAAATGCACCCCTGGGAGCAGGCGTCAATGGTATGCAAATCTAATTGCAAAAGTAATAAACAGAAACTACATGGATGTTCTCTCCTAGTTAACCCTGTTAATGTCAGACTGGTGGTTGTGTGATCTCTCCCTGAATCAATAGTAACACATTTGAGACAGAAGGAAGACTGAAGGAGTACAGGGAAAGAGTTATGGAAGAATGTCCTTTCCAGATTCCTATGGTGTGCTCCAAAGACTGGATTCACATGTGCTGCTTTGAAAGGTGACAGGCTCAACAAAACACTCTCAATAATAGGATTTTGGGTTTGGAGGAACCATGTTAGACTACAATAATTTGGGGCGGGGGAGTTTCAGGGGATTGAACTCAAGGGCACTCAACCACTGAGCCACATCCCTGGCCCTATTTTGAATTTTATTTAGAGACAGGGTCTCATTGAGTTGCTTAGCGTCTCACTTTTGCTGAGGCTGACTCTGACCTTTCCATCCTCCTGCCTCAGCCTCCTGAGCTGCTGGGGTTACAGGCATGCGTGTGACACTGCACCTGGCTAGACTACAATTTGATCCACTTAAGTGTTTATGCCAAAATCAAATGGCTATTGGGTTTTTCATTTGCATTAAAAAAAACCACTAAGTATTATGGAAGAAGAAGAAGAAAACACTAAAAAACCACCCGAACTAATAATTAAATTAAAGCATTAACCAGTGATTCCTATGGGTCCCAGATCAAAAGCATTATCCAGAATTTTCTGGAAATGCCAATTTTTAAGCCCTTTACTTTTTATGTCAAAAAGTCTGATTGACAAGCCTTCTCTGTTTTTCCAATGCACAACAAAGTTTCAGAACCCCGGGAATTAGATATGGCCCCATTAATTTTCAAGACCTTCTATTTATCATCAAGTTTTCCTAAATTTTAACCAGGTGATCAGATAGAAGCATATGCAATGAAACTATTTTTTTCTCATTTATTATTTATTTATCATTTAAAAAAATGGGTTAAGATACCCTTTGAACAAAATAAATTCAAAATAATTGCAAAAGTAAAATTAATAAGAAAAGTCTATTTCAGTAACTCAAGGATAAATAAATAACTTGGAAATCTTGAAGAAGGATCTGTTTCAGGATTATTCTACCTCAGCAATACTGCTAATATGGACAATAATTCTTTGTGGAGGCTGTTCTGTACATCTTAGGATGAAAGTGGCATCCCTGTTCTTTACCCATTAGATGCCAGTGGCACCATCTTCCAATAGTTGTGAAAATGTGGATTTCCAAAATGTTCCCTGGGGATTCAACTGCCCCATACTGAGAGTCATGAATCTTATTTAGAAAGAATTTATTTTGTTAATCAATTTTAAAAATTGGGTATTTACCATAAGCAAGGCACTGTGTGTTGCACGAAAAACACATATCCACATTGGTGTAGAAATTTCAGAATGTAAAAATGAGTTTTGAACTTGGGAGCGTATTGTTTTGTGGCCCTACACAGCTAATTTTCCTCAGATGTTACTGAGGAAGCCATTTTATCTCAATCCATAAAATCAGAACTGCTCGTTTTATTAAAGTTTATTCCTGTCAAACTTCAGGAACGGTAGATAATGAGACACTGAGGTGTGGTGGCAAAAGCAATTAAAATTTAGGTGACATGGCTTGTTTTTATCCTCTTACTAATTTGTTGTTCAGTTCTTGGAAATTCACTAAATATTTTGGATCTAATTTTCTAATATAGTTGTGTGCTGCATGATGATCTTTTGGTCAACAGTAGACCCATATTCGTGGCAGTCCTATAAGATTATGTCTCCTAGTAACGTCATAGCCATTTTAATTTCCATAAATACACTGTATGATATTTGTAAGTCAAAATCATCTATGTATTATTGAGAAAGTATCTCCATTGTTAGGTGACACATGACTATTTTTTACACTGAAGCTGGAGAGATCTATAATCTTTATGATCACCTCTGCATTTTATATTTCTATCAATAACATATATTAGTCACCTCCAAGTTCAATTGATGTCTAGCTAATAGTTATTAAAAACTACACCCAGTATATGTATTATCTCTTTAATCTTTCTATCAACTCTATGTTACCATTTTCAATACTTTCAAAACGGAGATATTGAGATCCAATGAGGCCTTGGGTACCTCCCAAGTCCACATATTAATGTCGTCCTGAGGAGGGCTAGAACCACTTCCATTCTGTTGTAGCCAACTGACTTGTACCAAAGTCCATTGGTGGGAGAACATGAAACTGATAACCAAAAAACAATAAGAAAGGACATTAAAATTCAGCACAAAAGGTCTTGAAATAATACGAGGTTTTGTTTTTAGCAGAATTCATCAAGATAAAGACCACATAACACGGGTGTGGATCTGGGGCAGGTGGCTACTTTTCACTCCCTCAAAGCAACATGAAGTGCTGTTGATTTGTTCAATATTATACCAGCACTCCAGGATGTGGAACTCTCTAGATCTCGACAGCCCTCAGGAGTTCCTGTAGGGGCAGTACCCAGGCTCTGCAACCCCAGTTGGTTTTCCATTAAGCATCAGTGAGAACTCCCTAGTCAGTAGCCTGATGTGTAGACCCTCCAGTTTGCACTGCTAAGGAAGTTGCACATAATAAAATGTATGGATAATAAAAATCACAATAAAAGGAGATAATCGGGGAAACCTTGGTGTTGAGGTGAATTGCATTCCTTTATCGCTTTTAAATGAAAATACTAAGGAATAAAAGTATTTAGTGTGTTAATAGATCTTCACTTACACCCTGCTCATTTTGCCTCCAGAGGCCGAACTTGCTTTCAGGCATCATAGTTCTGTGTAATACTAAGGTTGTGGCTCAAGGGTTCAGCTCCAATGAGGTACATTGCTCTCCAGAACTTGAAGACAAGTTATCTAGAGTGGTTTTACTCAGCTACTTTGCTCAAATGTTCCTGAAGAATGTAGTTAATCTCAATCCATTAAATTCTAGCTAATTACTTTGTTCATGTTCATTCCTGTCAAACTTAACCTTAGGAAAGGTAGGAGGGGAGAAAAGCAGATTCTCAGTTCTGAATTCTACTTTTTCATATTAGGTATGCTCATAAATTGCTGATGAAACATAATTTATAGAACTAGTATTACTAGAGGATTTTAAAAAGTTGAGGTGAAGTGACTTATTTTTTGATCCAACTCTATTACAGAAAATAAAATGAGTCGACCAAATCCCATTGACCTGTACTTCACTCTTTAGAAAGCACAGTGGGTTTTGCTCTCTCATAAAAGCCATGGTTACTTTAGCATTCCTCAAATTTTGTCTGACAATGACCTACTCAAAATTCAGCAGAGGTTTAAAGGTCCCAGTTCTGTTTTTATTACTCTAACAAGAAGAACCCCGAAGGAATGAGAAAACAAAAAGGGAGAAAGAGGCAGGTGACTTTGCATGGGTCTTGTTCTGTTTTTCTGAACTTGGAAAACAGCTTTGTCTGTCGATCTGTGCACAAATTGCAAGACCATTTGACGCTGGGCTGCTGGCGGAGCGTTGGAACAGGCTTGCAATGCTATTAGTATTCTTCATGGCTGTTTGTTGTCTGCGGGGGCAATTATCTTGCTTTAATTTAGGTCACTAATGATATTATGAGATGGTTTGATGGTGGTGTAATTTCTTTTGATGTTGTTTTTGTTGCTATTGCTTATATCAACTCATTGTGATTCCAGAAAAGATGGAATTCTATACCCACGGAGGGAGGAGGGGAGGGCACAGGGAGGTGGAGATGCTGCAGTTGGCAAGGCAGGCTTTGCAGGCAGCGGATTTGCTCCTGTCCTGCTCTGCTTCTCTCCCAGCTTGAGAGCTGAAGGCTGGGGGATCACACCACGCTGCTCGGTGTCCTGTCAGGTTTGAAATTATTTCCGACAGGCTACCAAAACAATTGGTCCTTCACCTCAGCAGCTTTTACACTAGTTGAAGTCTAATTTATAAGATAGATCATTCGCTTCAGTGACCCCATCTCTGATCCTCCTAAGCTATCCTGCAAGGACACCTCATTTGGAAAATACAAAGCTTTCCCCAACCCCAATGCCTGCAGTTCCCTCTTTGCCCCTAAACATAGCCCCTTTGAATGGACAACTTGGAGGTCTCTTGATGACTGCTCAATACACATTTTTCCTTTACACTCAGTTTTATTTACATATGTATTTATTTATCATAGTGGGTAAAGCTGTAGATTTTTTTTTTAAATGCAGGCTTGCTGGATTTAAATGTGTTTTCATGGAAACTAGCTCTGCAATGGGTCTATTCTGTTCTGGCGAATCCCACCCTCCTGAATACCTGAGGACAGATTATTTTGAATTCAACATGGAGGTGGCCCAGTCCCTGGCACCTTCTGGGTCTTCTGCCTCTGAGCCTGCCAGGAGAGAGAGAGAGAAAGAGAATCAACATGGAAATGTGATTCAGAATTCTCTGTGGGTTTTCTGGTTGGAGGGGAAATGATATAGTTCAAAAATAATCAATGAAATATCTTTAGAACTTTATAAATATCGTTATTTAGAGAATAGAGTTTAGATAATAACAATATCTAGGAAAGAAAAACAACTTTGAAATATGAATAATGATATTTGAAAATAGCACTCTAGAAATATTAGTAGATCTCAAGCAGCATTTTTAAAAACGGATGAGCTGTGTACTCTGGGTTGTGCTTTCGATGCAAGGCAATGGTGACTTCTATACCCAAATCCCCATGCAGAGTTGTAGGAACCCCAGGGAGAACTCCAGCTACTGCACATTTTCCAGTTTCTCTCAAATCCTAGGCAGATGCTGCTTGCTGCCCAAGATTGCTTTATGCCTCTGGACTACAAGCTGGACAGGAAAATCAGTTTCCTCTCAATTGACATAAAAGTCATAAACCTGGTGGCCACTATTCTTAGGATTTCCAGACCCTGAAACCCATTTTTTTTCACTTCCCAAGGTTCATTTGCCCACCTGCTGGGCCAGGTACACCTTTAGATACCTGGAGAAGTGGTAATATTTCCCAATAGTCTTTGACTCATCACTGAAGTTGTAAAAAACGACTGTCATTCTGAAGATTTGGGCAGATTTACAACTATTAAGTATTTTTGCTGTTTAAGGCGAGGGGAGTAGAGTTCTCAGTCTTTTTTATTGGTAAGGTGAATATTTGTTAGTTTTTTTTTAAATTTCAGAATTCTTTTCCGCATATGCATCTGCAATGAATTCCTTTTTTTTAATAAAAATAAAAATTTAAAACATCAAAATAAAAAAAAATGAGAAGAAAGAATCAGGGTTCTGTCTAAAATATGAACATTTGAACACCATGTGTGGTGAATATAATGATTTTAACCCAGAAAAATAAGCATGAAAATAAGAGAGCATGGATCCAAGGATGGAAGGAGCTACTTACACTGTCAGATTCTCCATGCTTGGCGCACAGGTTAAATCCCTCTCATGAGATTTATATTCTATAGGTATGGCCAGGTCAGGGAAATCACAGTTTGCAAAGAAATGTGTGAAGTGGATTGTAGAAAGGCCAGAAAATACTTCTGAAAACCATCTGTCTACCTTTAGCTGAGTCTTTGAATGGGCAACTTGGTATGTGGCATACTGAATACATCAGAAGAGAAGTAGCCCTAAGTTATTTGATTCAGAACAATAAACACAGCAAACTCACGATAATCAGCCTGCTCAATTGAAAGAGAGTTCTAACAGTTTCTTCATTTTCACCATTTCAACTCTGACTCCTCTAGTTGCATTTCTCCACCCACCGCACAAACTTAAAGAATGGTGAGATGCACATAGTGCCTTTGAATCACATGCAGAATTTTCTAATGTTTTTTTTTTTAATTGTATTTTTTTAAAAAAAGAGAGAGAGATTTTTTAATATTTATTTTTAGTTTTTGGTGGACACAACATCTTTATTTTATTTGTATGTGGTGCTGAGGATCAAACCTAGCGCCCCACACATGCCAGGTGAGCACGCTACCACTTGAGCCACATCCCCAGCTCCCTAATGCTTTTATTTCCAAGTCTTCTGAGGCCTTGCAGACTTTTGTCATTATCTTAGGTGCTATCAAAATTGTGAATGGAAATTTCCTTTTTTTTTTTTTTTTTTCTGCTGGGAACTTGAGAAGAAATGGAGGTGATGTAAAAGAATGAAACAAAAACGGTGAAAATATCTTCATCTCATGTGAGTTGAGAGGCAGGGAGGCAAGATCATACGTTGCAAATGGGACTTATTTAGTCTCAGGACTAAGGAAAGTTTGGTGTTCCCAAGGGCCTTCCATGAATATTGCTTTACAGTTTTCATCCGGCCATTTGGCTTCTTTGAGCATGGACTTTCTAGTTCATAAAATGAATGAGTTTGGCTAGAGCATATCTAAAAGTCATCTGCAACTGTGCAGTGGTAGGGTCCTTTTAAGATCAGTTGCATAGTGAGATCGACTTATAAATATCAATTCTTATTCGGGGTATGAGTGCCCTAAACCTATCTTTTAGAAACTTCTGTTTCTTTAAATTTTTCCAGTGCTAATAACAGTGATATCACTAGGTGAACCAAGCTAGACAAAAAAGAGAACGGGAAGTAGACACAGAAATACTCTTAACCAGCCTGGTTTTATGTATCTTGTTTAAGGACAACTTCCAAATTCCAGCTGTGTACTGTTTAGATGTCTCCTTAAATGGAACTGACAGAGAGAGAATAGGATCCAATTAGCAAGAGTTTCCCTTCTTTGCATCTGATAAGTTAACATCTGTGCCTTCTGATAAAGGCACTCTATTTTTTTTTAGTGGCATTTGCACTATTCATTAGTTCCCTTTTAGTACAAATAGCTGACTCAAAAAAAAAAAATGCCTCAGGGCTACAATGAATTGTTAGACAGGTGGTAGAGAGGTATCACCTGAGAAGGAAGCCTCTCCAAGTATACATTTGGTTTTCCCCATTAACAGTACACTTTAAAATGTGAAAGAAAACTCTCTTAGTCACACTGGGTATTTGACTATTCCCAAACAGTAATTCACTTGCATATAATAGAATATATAATAGGGATAGGATGATATTGATGATGTTGACAAGATTAGTTACTAATTATTAATCAGTTATAGGCTGATTACCTTAAAGGTACATATAGTATTTAAGAAAACAATGTGGATTTTTTTTTCTTTGTGTTTTGAACAGGAAAAAAAAATTTAATCCTCATTCCCAAATGTCAGGACCTCAGGTTACATTTTTGTTCACAGAATTCTCAACCCTCCTCTGCTTTTTCTGCCAATTTCTTCCTGCTCTATCATGTCAAACAATGTCCTCTGGAGCTTCCATCTGTCGGCCAACACCTCTATCCTTCTGTTTCTCCACAGAAGACTCTCCTCTTCTGTCTTAAAGAAACCCAGAAGACATCAGTCCCCTATAATCAGTCCCTTTGCTGAGAAATTTCTGGTTTTTGTAAGCCCGGCCCCCCACAGCCCACCAGAAGGCCAAAGGGAAATGCTTCCTGAATCTACCTGTAACCACCTCTTCTCCAATGAGAACTCTGCCTTGCAATGATTTTGCCATCCTTAGCCATCTTTACCCTCTAGTCATTGCATTCTTTAAAAGCACAGGCCTCTCTTCATCTCTGCCGAGAGATTTGGTCCTGAGCATAATGATGGAGGTAATTTCTCTCCTTACATACTTTATGGGGCCTGGAATCATAGTCCTAGTCATTTGCTATTACCTAAGAAGAAATGCACTATTTAGAATAAAAGCAATATATTTTGCAGGAAGAACACTACAGGAGTTGCAAAGATGGATCTCCGTCATGACAAGGACATTTAGCAGTCGACTACTGGTGCACTGCACCATATTCCCTTCTTCTTGTCATTGCTAGGCAGAGCATGATGGGGCAGTATCTTTCCTCCAGATAGCATGAAAAATTCAACACAGACAAGAAGCCATGTCGTAAGCCCACCAAATGCTAGGCTTAAAACAATAAATTTAAAATATATTGAAAGTTTCAAGGTGAAACTTCTGTTCAACATAGTTCTCGAAACACTGGCCAGAGCAATTAGACAGACGAAAGAAATTAAAGGCATAAAAATAGGAAAAGAAGAACTTAAATTATCACTATTTGCAGGTGACATGATTCTATACCTAGCAGAC
>NW_025999913.1:6003585-6007685 GCF_001458135.2 Marmota marmota marmota | reverse complement strand
AAGGGGGAGAAATGAATTATAGTAGATGGGGTAGAGAGAGAAGAGGGGAGGGGGGGTCAGGGGAGGGGGGATAGTAGAGGATAGGAAAGGCAGCAGAATACAACAGACACTAGTATGGCAATATGTAAATCAGTGGATGTGTGACCGATGTGATTGTGCAATCTGTATACGGGGTAAAAATGGGAGTTCATAACCCACTTGAATCAAAATGTGAAATATGATATATCAAGAACTATGTAATGTTTTGAACAACCAACAATAAAAATTTTTAAAAAATTAAAAAAAAAAGTTTCAAGGTGCACTCCCCAGCCACAGGGAAATAGCAACAGAACTAAACAACATAAAGTTTTCATAGGAGAACAACAATGTGATGAAATTTGACTTGTTTTTTAATCAAACATAATCAAGGTCTGCAGGTAGTAGAAGAGCAAAATTTAAGTTCTGAAAACAAAACAAAAATAAACATGTCCACCAAAAATTCAACAAAACTACTCTTCAAAATTGAAAGAGAAATAAAAGATAAGTCTCATCTGAGAACATTACTTCCCAGGCCACCTGAGAGAATTGATTGTCAACACAATTGCTTGACAAGCGATCTAGAGAGTTCTATAGTTTGAAAAAGAATCACTATCAATGGTAACACAAATCGAGAGAAAGAGATTAAGAACACTGGAATGGAAAACACAATATTAAAAAGAATGCATAGACACCTTTTAAAACATTTTTCTTAATGCTTCAAAGTCATGGTAATAATTACAACTGTATATATATGGTTTTATATAACATGTGATATATATGACAATCATAGCACTAAGTCAGAGGAGGAGAAGGAGCTCAATGAGAGCAAAGTTGTTGTATGTTACTGGAATGAAGTCAGTATTAACCAAGATAGATAGATTATGAAAAGTCAAAAGCATACTGTAATCACTAGAGTAACTGCTAGGTGAAGAATTACATTTTAATGAAGCAGATTGCAACTATGAAAAGTTAAGAGGCATATGGTAGTCCCTAGAGCAAACATACTTTTTAACAAAAGAAAGCAATAAAGGAGGTACAAAAATTTGACATAGAGAGAATAAGTGGAAATTGGCAGTAATGAATCCAACCATATCAATAGTGGCATTAAATATGCATGGACAATGCATGCTAATCAACTGGCACAGATGATAAGACTGGATACGAAAGGCTTTTTAAAAAGCCTCCTAGAGAAACATATTAGATTCAGACACAAGTAGGTTAAATATAAAAGAATGGAAAATGAATATACCATTCAAATAGCAACTAAGAGAGCTGGAGTATATATATAATTATCAGTGTGTGTGTGTGTGTGTGTATATATATATATATATATATATATATATATATATATACATATACACACACTGATAATTAAAAAATAGTCTCTAAAACAAAAAAAAATCTTACTGGAGACAAAGAGAAAGAGATCATAGTGATTGGTCCATACATCAGCATCATATAGTAATCTCAAATGTATACACACCAAAAATAAGAGCATTCAAAGTAAAGAAAATAAAAATGAACAGAAATAAAAGGTAAGATACACATTTCAACATTTAAGAGTTCCAATATCCCACTTCCAATAAATCATAAAAATGGACAGATAGACTACACTTGAACGATACTGTCAATTACCCTGACTTCAATGTTTATGGATCACTCTCCCTAAGAACAGCAGAACATACTTTCTCTTTTTAACATACACAGACGTTTCTAAGAAAGGTAGACCACTCTACTTAAAAAACTCTCAATAAATTTCAAGAGGATTGGCATTTCCAAAGTTATGTTTCCCTGTCACAATGAAATAACAACAGAATGAAACAACAGGAAGAAAGAATTTGGGGAAATCCCTAAATATTTTTAAAAATCAAACCATATACATCTAAAAATCCACAGATCAAAGAAGAAGTCACAAGGGAAATTTTAAAGCATTTTGAACTGAATGAAAATGAAAACTCAATATATCAACAATATATCACAAACTAAAACATGGATGAACCTCAAAAACATTATAATAAATTAAAGAAGCCAGATGCAAAAAGTTGCATATTGCATGATTCCAATTATATAAAATGTCTGGAAAACTCAAATCTAAAGTGACAGAAATGAGATTTGGAGTGCCTGGGGCTGTGGTGGGTGGGTACAGAGACTTGAGTGAGGGAACTTTTTTGGGTGGCTGGAAATGTTCTAAAACTAGACTGTGGTGTTGGTTGCACAATTCTCTAAATTTGCTAAGAATCATCCAATTGTATACTTACAATGGGTCTGTTTTATAGTGTATGAATTATATCTCAATAGGGCTCTTAAATAAACAGATTTACTGAAAAAAAATTTAAATGTGGGCAAAATCTGGAAAAATATGTTTCATAATAATTTATCATATTTGAGTTTATTTCTAAGAAATAATCTCCATAAATCTTCCAATTAAAAACACAGTCTTAGACTAAAATATCCCAAATTACAAAGTCCCATTCTTTCTAGAGGAAAAAAAAATACACAGGATAGTTATGGCATTCTGCTCTGGCTTGGGCGTTGAATGATCTCACAAGTTCCACAAGTTAAAGGCTTGGTTCAGGGGTGATGCTATTCAGATGTACTATGGACCTTTAGGAGATGGCCCTTGCTGGAGGTCCTTGGGTCTTTGGGGGTGTGTTCCCCAAGGAGGCTGTGGGATGTCCATTGATTTCTTTTATCTCCTGGCCATGAGCAGGGCATTTGCCATCAGCACGCCCCCTAGAGACCCAAGGCATTGGTTTGCCCAGTACTGACCTGGAACCTACAAAACTGTGAGCCAAAATTAACCTCTGTTAAGTTAATTATCTCAGGTATTTCATTGTAGTGGCAGGAAACAGACTAGGACTCACTCCAAACAATCACAATGGGTGAGGAGCTTTTGTGTATTTCTAGATAGATGCTAATTAATTTAGGATCACTAGTTGACTGGCAACTTGAGAGTTTTTTTCAAAGTGGGCACAAAAGTTGAATCCCACACATATCTCATTTTTTTATTGTTTTAGTTTAAGACATTTAAGCATAAAATAATTCTGCAATAATTGTCCTGCAAACATTCCAATATTAGGTCAGTTGTTTGTGTTCAGGTATGTTTATTGGAGATCCCTATTATTTTTGAGGGTTAGGAACATATGTGATACAATGTCCTCAAGTTCATGTTTGGTTCTATTAATGTACAGCATGGACATGTACATTGATTTCAGGAACTCATCCATCCTAATTGTCCTCAGTTATGCCATAAAAAATAAAGGACTCACAATTTACCCAACTTTTATAAAAGGGTCAATTGCATTTTGAAAGAATTCTCTTCTTTTTATACCGATGGTTATTTTTTAATTTTTTTTGATGATTAAATTTCATAATTGTAATAATGAAAGCCACTGATTTCAAGAGATATGGACATTAAAAAGAGAGCTTAAAAAAAAGACCCAAGCTGGTAGAAGAAAATATATTCTAATGAGTCTAACAGATTATTATTTTGTATATTATTTTGCAAATGAGCATTTGAAAAAAAAAATGTTACAGCTTGCTTAGATTGCATGTCACTCCACATTCTCTGCAGAACTCATTTGCAAGTCTTGTATCAGCTATATTTTGCCATGATAATATCATCTTTTTTATTTTTTATTTTTTTTATTGGTTGTTCAAAACATTACAAAGCTCTTGACATATCATATTTCATACATTAGATTCAAGTGGGTTATGAACTCCCATTTTTACCCCAAATACAGATTGCAGAATCACATCGGTTACACATCCACATTTTTATATAATGCCATATTAGTGACTGTTGTATTCTGTAACCTTTCCTATCCTCAACTATCCCCCTCCCCTCCCCTCCCATCTTCTCTCTCTACCACATCTACTGTAATTCATTTCTCTCCTTGTTTATTTTCCCATTCCCCTCACAACCTCTTATATGTAATTTTGTATAACAATGAGGGTCTCCTTCCATTTCCATGCAATATCCCTTTTCTCTCCCTTTCTCTCCCACCTCATGTCTCTGTTTAATGTTAATCTTTTCTTCCTGCTCTTCCTCCCTGCTCTATTCTTAGTTGCTCTCATTATAT
>NW_025999913.1:5982240-5998956 GCF_001458135.2 Marmota marmota marmota | reverse complement strand
GGTCTCCAATCCTGAGTGCCTAGGGCCTACTCTTGTGTCTAGTCACTTCCCCATTTTTCCTCAAGCCAGGCCCCGCTCACCGGTGACGCTCACCACAATACTGGCTACACGCCAGGTCTGCTGCTCCCGAGAGCCCTGTTTTCATGAACAACTGGGCACACTCTCCCTGTTTGCCATTCCCTCAGACCCTAAGTTTGTAGAGCTTGGGGCTGAGAGCCCTCAGCGAATTTTACTTGCCCTCTGGTAGCCACGCCCCCGGTAGCTGATGCAAGATACCTCAGTTGTCAGCACTGGTGGGAGCGGTAGCTGGGAGTTCCGCGCCGTGGGTCCCGCACCACTCCTGATTCCCTTGGTCTGGCTATCACGCTCACGGGAGAGCTGGGAGGGGCCCTTACAGGACAGCTGGGAGGGGCCCTTAAGGTTTCCCCGCTGTGTGTAGAGGGAAGGCTAGGGGTTTACACACCTGTCGCCGCTGGTTTCAATGAAGTTATCTCCTCCACAGCATTCTGGTGACGTCAGTTCTCTGCCATGGTGGTATCCCATGCAAATGGCGACAGTTCGTTTCCCTTTGCCGGGTGACCAATGCAACGGGTGGGTCCTGACTGGCTCTCCCAAGCCCCGTTTCAATCCTGTGGCCACTGCCTATGAAGGCTCAGTTGGCATTTACCTCCGTAGGTTCAGAAGGGCCGACCAGTTGTTTCAGCGGGATCGTTTAGTGCTGAGTCACAGCAGTTTGTCTGTGAGAAGCAGGCAAACGGGAGCTTGAATTCAGCCGATCCAGGCTCGGTGTGTGTTCTGAGAGGCCCAGACTGTTCGCCCCAGATCCACGTCAGCTCAGCATTGCCTAGTGATCCTGAGCAAACAGCATTTACGACTCCCTATGCCCGTGCAGCTGAAGAGGTTAGAGACTTGATTTCTCCATGCCTGCCGCCATGTTGGATCCCCATGATAATATCATCTAATGGTCACTTCCTTGTGACCATTCCTCTTCCCTCATATTCCCTTGGAAAAACAAATGGACAAGGAAATCAACAAGCCACATTCTCTACTCTTACATCTAGAATGCTCAGCGTAGCTGGAGAAAAATCATAGAGCTTTGCTGAAGGCAGGGTGGCCGGCCACCTGCAAGGCTTGTGCTTTCTGTGCACAGTGTCCATCAGGTGCTGCAAACTAGATTTTTGGTCAGGCTCTGCATCTTTCAGCACCCGTTCTTGCATCTATATCAGGCTATGCCACTGAGATGGTCCAATAGAATGAGATTGTGCCACATCCAGAATGATCACGGATACTCATTTCTGTGACTCACCAGGCTCCTTCTCTTTCTTTATCTGGCAGCTGGTTGCAGACTATCCTGCAAAAGACTCTGACATCCCAAAGAAGATAGAGCCACAAATGGAAAGGGCGCAATGACTGACACAACATGAACAATTTTGCCTGGAACAGCTATGTTGGAATGAATATGAACAGGACATATACTTGGCTGGGCGCGGTGACACACGCCTGTAATCCCAGCAGCTGGGGAGCCTGAGGCAGGAGGCTCACGAGTTCAAAGTAAGCCTCAGCAAAAGCAAGGCACTGAGCAACTCAGTGAGAACCTGTCTCTAAATAAAATACAAAAAAAGTAGGGCTGGGGATGTGGCTTAGTGGTTAAGTGCCCCTGAATTCAATTCCCAGTACCAAAAAAAAGTCATACCTGATTGTTATAATAGGCCACCAAATTTCTGAGATAGACTTCTTCAGCAACATATGCTACGAAACTTAAAACTGATTTCATTGGAACCTACAATGTGGTTCTAAGTTCCAAGCCAGGGTCCTGTGAGTGTCCTTTGATTTCTTTCAGCAACTGTCCTACACCATTTCTTCACTGTCTACATCCCAAACTGTTCACTTGCCCACAGTTCCATTATTTAGAAGATGAACTTGCTTCCTTTTTCATCCCCAAATAAAACTCTTCCTTCTTCTTTTCTGAATTACCTGTGCCAAGAAAGCTTAAAATTCAACCAGTTTTATATTGGCTCAAAGTGAATCAAATATTCTTTGACAAATGTTTGAATATAGGAAAACTAAATTCTTTTCAGAGCTGGAATGTATTGGCTTTGATTTTCAAGTTTAGAAGAAAAAATACTCATAGGAAATGTAAACCATAAGATAGTGGCTTAAGCCAGTTAAAATAGACTTCTTCTTCTTCTTTTTTTTTTGCTGGTATATTCTTTTTTGAGTTTTTATTTGTTGTGTTTAGTTAATACAGACAGTAGAAAGTATTTTGACATATTAGACATATATGAAGTATAACTTTCCATTCTTGTGGTTGTACAAGATATGGAGTTACACTGGTCATGTATTCATCTAGGAACATAGGAAAGTTATATCCGATTCATACTACTGTCTTTTTTATTCCCATCTCTTCTCCCTTCCCTTCATTCTCCTTTGTCTAATACAATGAACTTCTAGTCTCTTCCCCCACCCCATTATTGTGTGTTAGCATCCACATATCAGAGAGAACATTTGGCCTTTGTTTTTTTTTTTGGGGGGGGGGATTGGCTTATTTCACTTATCATGAAAATCTCCAGTTTCATCCATTTACAGGCAAATGCCAAAATTTCATTCTTCTATATGGCTGAGTAATATTCCATTATGTATATATGCCACATTTTGTTTACCCATTCATCTGTTGAAGGACACCTAGTTTGGTTCCACAGCTTAGCTATTGTGTATTGAGCTGCTGTAAACATGCACGTGGCTGTGTCATGATAGTACACTGATTTTAAGTACTTTGGGTATATGCCAAGGAGTGGAATAACTGGGTCATATAGTGGTACAATTGACATTTTATTAGCATGTTTTCCTCAGGCTATTAGATGAAATAATCACATAACAAGATCTTCTTCCTTTAGTAACTATCTTCTTAGATAATCTGATAGATTAGAAAACCTTTTTGGAGTAGCAGTTCTCGGCCTTTTAAGATTTATGGCTTACTTTCAGATTCAACAATTATGGTGGATCTAAGAAACTTAAAATCTCAGAGCACTTAATAAGCAAAGCCTGTAGTACAATCATCCTCCATTGTTTGAGTGTCCAAAAGGGCTTATAGTCGATAAATTATTCACCGTTTCACAACAGTATTGGGTTTGTGTAGGAGAATTTCTGCCCTTACCTTGGTCTGCTACGTTCACAAGGAATTTTCCCATAATTGAGGCAAATATCAGGCTCTCTTTTTTGCTTCCAGCTTCTTTTCAGACTAAAGCTAAGTCTCTTATCAATTGCTTACCATATACAACAGGTTGAATTCTCCTGTTCTTTACAGAAATCATTCCATTAGGTGTTTTTCCCAAAAAACCATATCCAAATAAAATAAATACTAAAATTTCTTGCTGAAGTAATTTCCCATTTCTGGCATGTTTACCAAAGGTTCAGAGCACATTCATGGAGTATATTAGACTGTGTGATTGTGGAAGAGTAAATACTATAGACAAATTGGAATGAATAATCCCAAGGTTTAAACTGCAGATTTTCATAAGACAAACTAATTTATAATATTCAAGAGCATCCAAGAGAAGAATATTTTAGAACATGGGGAAAAAATCAAGTCCCAAAGAAGATTCTATTTAATTCTAATACTGAAATATGATTTATTTTAAAAGCTAAAGAGAAATTCAAGGTACTGTTAGGGATCAGGGCCCCAAAAGATAAAGTTTCCTTCAGTGATGAAATTGTATAGAGCACCTTAATGTCTACAAGTGTCAAAGGGATTAAAAAAGGAATAGACTAGAATAGCATGTGGTACAGAAACACAGCTAAAAGTAGTGCCATTTATCTGCAGAGTGGAGTCATGAAATGTTAAAAAGCCATGTTTCTATCCCTTTTGCATTGTGTGAAATCCTCAGGACAGGAATAATGATTGTTTCAGAAACCTTATACAGAAGGAAGACTGTAGCATTAATTTACCAATCAATGAGCCATTTCAGTTGATCCTCCAAGCAATCGGGAAGAACTAGACATCATTATTAAACAAAAAGCACCATTCTAAATGCTGAGCATACATCATAATTTTAAATAATAATACCTTACATTTGTGTAGCACTTGAGAGTTTACGGAACACTCTTATGTACATTATCTCATTTTTCAATCTCTAAAAGGGGAAGAAAAATTTAAAGCAAGGAAAGGGATTAACATCGGTGATGCACTGGATGGATGAGGATGAGTTTCTAGAATAATAGAAACCCTCGACAAATCTTCATCAGAAACTGATGAATGACCCATCTCAACTTCATTATCCTTATCATGAGCACTTAGGAGAGAAATGAAAAATTGATGAGCACCGTCATAATCAAAGAGAATAAATGTTTCTCTGTTAAAGTGAATGCATAATCTTTCCAGGAATAAAATAACAATACTCATTCATTATTAAATTCTGATGATGCCAACACCAAATTTCATTTCAACCAGCGAAGGAAATTAGCAACACAGAAGAAAACTGTTGAATGGTGTTACTCTATCTACACATATAACGGATATTCTCCCTACCTGTGATCTGGTCCCTGGCTTGCTCAATTGGGTCAATATTTTCAGAATCCATTTATAATAGAATGAGGGCACATTTTAAATAGATAGACTGATTTCCTTCTAAAAAAGATGGAACACTTTTTTAGTAGATTGTTTACCATCTAAAAACAGACTGAACAAATGTCAAAAATAATAGACACATTGCTCAGAGCAGAAGTTAAAGGCACTGGACAAGAAAGACCTTTCTTGAGTCATTGGGTTTCATTAGAAGATCACCATGTTCTCTATATCACGCCCCCATTCTATCTTAAACATCTTATTATTGTTTGGATAGGAGGCATCCTCCAAAAGCTTCTATGTTAGTGCAGGAAAAATCAGAAGTGAAACAATTGTACTGTGAGACCTGTAAACTAGTCAATCTGTCCTAGTTTGGACTAAATGGATAAGGCAGGTGGGGCATTGCTGCAGGACGTCACTGAGAGGGTCACTGAGAGCATGCTCCAGAAGGGTGCATCTTACTTGAAGCCTCTTCCCCTTTGTATCTCTCTGCTTCCTGGCTACCATGTTCTGAGCAGATTTCCTCTGCCATGCTCATCCACCATGATACTCTGCCTCATTTTGGGCTCAGAGCAATGGAATCAGCACAGAATGGATTAACCTCTGAGACTAGGAGCCAAAATGAACTTTCCCTTCTCTAAGTTATTCTTGTCAGTTATTTAGGTCACAGTGACACAAAGCTGACTGATACATATCCCTACACAAATATGATATAAGAGGTACAATTTACCCCATTCATTTGTTATCTTCTTTCTCCATCTGACCCTATGAATTATTTCCATTAAAATAATAAAAATTAAAATAGAAAATGGTGATATTTCTAATTTGCTACTTAACAATGTGCATTAGTAATATATTTGAGGTACAATAATTTTTATTGCACTCCAAAATGGAAATTTCAAAGCAATGCTCAGTATAAGCAAGCAAACGATCAAATTGATAAGCTTCAATACTTCCACTTCAAAAAGATTATAGTCTTCTGCTGCAAAAGTCCTGTTGTAAGTTTCTAATCCTGTTTTTTATGATTATGTATGTATTTATCTGTATGCGTATACGTGCCTGTGTATATCTGTGTGGTTTGTGTGTATGTATGTGTGTGTGCAGTGTGTGTGTGTGTGTGTGTGTGTGTGTGTGTAACTTCTGCATGTGAGCTCAAACTTGTGGGTTTCCATCACAACTATTAGGGGACAGTAATCAGTCTCCACAGCACTCATGATACATTAAAGCAGATTCTTCTAACAATGCATTATCCAGTCATTACAAATAATTATATTATCAAATATTTATTAACAAAGAAAAATTCCCATGATTTCATAAACAAAAAGATATTTAAACAAAATACACAACAAACATGAATTTTATGTCCTCCTGAAAAGTATCAGTGCAGATACAAAGAGGTTTAAGATTTGGGTATTATAATTTAAAGACAGGTATCCAATAAAGATCATACAAAAATAATAAGCATAATAAGTTTTATGCACACATCCTGTGCTTAAAGATGTGTTAAGCCTTGAAAATACATTAAGTATAGTCCTCAGTCCAACTTCATTACTCACATACTACATTATGAAGTGTGGAAATGTCTCTTTTCAGCTGGACTTTGTCATCTTGGGAAGGAGGAGAGGATCATATCAGATGATGGAAAGTGACTCTTCCCAATCAGGTTTATGCAGTCTCTGGCTTTAAGGAGTCTCCTATAGGCAAGGTAAAGCCAAATTAAATATCAAATTCTTTAATGGTTCTATTTCTTCCCCGATGATAATCCCTTTCCTTAGTCTTCCCCTGGTAGCATCTGAGGTTAATATGAAGATCTCAAGATCGCTCTTCCTGAAATAACAACCTTTATAGTTTCAGTGGAATCCTAAAACAAAATATTAATGTTCAGTTTTGAGTTTAGAACTAAACATATAATCTCTTTTATTTGCAGTGTTGGCTATAGAACTCAGGGCCTCACACATAATGGGCAAGTGCTCTGCCACTGTGCTATTTCCATAGTTCTAGGCGTGAAATTCTTGAAAGAGAAAAGGGTGTCTTAATTTTGGTGGGTCTCGTTCCTTTGTATATCAAGAACAAAGCTTGGTAATCTGAGTCTAGAGTCATACTCTAAGCCATGGTATAAAGATCCAGAAGTGCATAAAATAAGGAGAGTAATTTTCAAATATGAAAGAGAGAATCACTACTAGATGAAGGAGGACCTTGGAGAGGGATTTGATGGGGAAACCTGAAGAGCAGTAACCCCAATCAAACTGGCCCCTAATTCGAATGCAGCTATAACTTTGACCTGCAATGTAGAGAGGCAAGATGAGAGGTATGGAGAATATAAGGCTGCTAGTTCTAGTTGCCCATTTTCTATGTTTATCCTGAGATATCTACAAGCCTCCCAGAGAAGGCCTGCATTCAGCATCAAAGAGAAGCTATACAACAACTGAGAGAAAAGAGTCGTTTGGCAAGGTGGACCCGAGATTACCATTTGTGTAGTTTGAAGGAAATTCAGAGGTGAGTGGCCATGAGGTGTGGATGTACTGAGAGACCCAGGGTATCAGAAGATGCCTGAGATTGGGAGATTTCCATGAATAAGATGCCATGGTAGAAATCATGATCTTCATCATTAGGTATCAGAACTAGATCCCAGAATTCCAAGTGGACTAGCTTTGTAAGACTGGAAAACGCTGCACCACACGATACAGATTACCAAAGAGGTCTCACTTTATTACAAATGGCTGTGTGTTTATATAGGTCTAAGAGAGGTAGCAGGGGCTGAGGTAGATAACAGGTCGCCCGTTTATTGGCAAGCTCTTCCATATGTCAGTTCCGGGGCCCAAGAAGTTAATTCTAATTGGGGCTAAGGCTTCCCACCAGCAGGGTTTGAACATTTGCGCCGGCGGGAACGTTTCGCACCAGTGAAAGAAACAAAGAAGAGAAGGAGGGTCCTTAGACGCCATGCTGGGGTTTTTCTCTAGGGTGCGGCTGCCATTATGTTTTCCCAACAAGCTTCATCTCACTGAACACAGACAGGCATGACCTGGTGGAAATAGGGCATGGATCACCCAGAGGAGAGCCATGGACCACAGCCTTCCCCGGGATGGTTGTGAATATTCCTCAATCCATGAAATATTCAGGGAAAGCATCTGGCAGAGGGAGAGTAAGCCCCACATATGGAAAGTTGGTACTTGAGTCTGACTACTTAGTTGAATCTGGAGGGAAAAAAATGGTACTTCATTCATTTGGCAAGTTTAAGTTACTTGGGTAGAAATCGATAAGAATTGAATCTTTGGAGATCACAGGGATCAGTTTGTTAAAGGGCCATTAGCTTTAACCCTTCAAGGGACTTTCGACTTAAAATCTCTGTAGTTTCTGAAATTGTTCGCTGTTCTTTGGAAATGAATATGTGCAGCATGTAAGATATTCAGCTTTAATTTGAGAAAGCTAACGTAAAAAATAACTTGTCTAACATGTACAAGGTCACTTTCAAAGTTTGTATTTTTCATACAAAACAACACTTTTTTAACTAAACCTGTTCCATCATACTGATTCAGAAAAATCTCTGAGTTTTTTTTTGTTTTTGCAATTGAAAGTAGACAGTTACTTTTTACTGTTGAACTGTTTATTTTTTTGAAGACATTTTATTCCTTTGTAGTCCTTTTTAAAATTTTATTTTATATTTTCATTTGTTCTTTTTATATATAGTGGAGTGCATTTTGACATATATACATGGAGTATAACTTCCCATTTTTGTGGTTGTACATAATGTGGAGTTACACTGGAGAGACACTTATTTTAAAACAGAGTATTTTCCTTCTTTTTAGTCAATCTTGTTTACATCACATTTCAAAAATAAGCTTTTATATATGGACCTATAAACAGTGCAGGGGAAAATGAATTAACTTTAGAAAGTAAACAACCAAAACAAAGGACCTGTTATCACCACCAACATCATGTTTCCCTAAATTTTTACTTAAATCAGGACAAAGCATAAAAAAAAAAAAAAAGAATCACTTTTTCCCTTGAACAAATTGTAAACAACATCCAGAATATTACAGAACAGATAACCGACCATACACAGGGATATCATTGGCCATTAAAAGGAACATATTATTACTAAATAAAAATGTGGTTTTAAAATCTCTTATAGACATGATCCCATCTTGGAAATATATTTATATATCTTTATAAAAATGACTATCAAACAGCATTTCAGAATACTGAAATTTGTCCTCTTTTCCTAATCTGAGTTTTTAAACATTTTTTAAAGAAAACCATGTCTCATATAGAAAGAGATATTTTTGACTTTTAAAATGGAAATAAGGATAAGTTTTCTGTTTGTGTTGTAAACAAGTTGGTGACTCTTTCCTGGAAAAAAAGAAAAAAAAGAAAGAAAAATTCATCTCATACACACGAACATAAGCTTAATATTAGAGCAAATTGAGAAATTGAAATTTGGGGATTTTCTGCTGGAACTAATTTGTGAATTTTTCATTTATCTCAAGCAAGTGCACACATCTCTCTATTTACCCCTTCTAAAACCTTGTGGTCACAAATGAGCAACAGACCCTTGATGGCATGCCATCCATGTTTTGCTCAGTAAGGATTCGGGCAGCTGCTCAATGTGGCTGAAATTTTGAGAAGATAACTGAAAAAGATGATGAGATGAACAGGAATACAGCACTTGGAGCATGCCCCAAGTCATGAAAGTCACTCGAGAAAAATCTAAAATAAATAAAAGGGATACAAAAGAGCCCAGCCCTCCTAAAATTCAAGGAAAAGATTTCAGGTCAGGAGCCCTGCATGCCTGAGTTCCCTCTCCCAGCCATCCCTCCTTGGAAGAAGGGCAGGGACGCCATAGAGGGTGGCAGAACCACAGACGGAAGAGGAGAGGACATTTTCAGAAGGAAAAAACTGACAGTTTTCTTGCTTATGATATACCTTTTTTTTTTTCTTTTTCAAAAATTTCTCCTGAAGATTAGGAGTGTCAGACATTGACATAAATCTCAGAGAAGTGACCCGTAAAGTAATTAGAAGAGGAATTCCCCCCCTGCCCCACCCTCTTGTCTCAGAGCTGGGTCAGATGAAAGGCACCTCTGTTTACTTCCTGATCCATCTAATTTCTGTAACGAGGACCATCCCAAACGCATCTCCCAGCAGCTGCTAGCACTGAAACCCAAGAGCTTGCCCCAGGCACCATGGCACCTTCTTACAGCCGCTCAACCTTAATGGATTAGCTGTCCTGAGCCCAGGTGGCAATTTAACAGGCGGCCAAACTTTTACACTACTAGAGACCACTGGAAAAAACTTCAAAGATCACAGCCCTAACGCAGAGCTAAGAAAACACAGCATTTTCTAAAATGGACATCAACTGCCCATCCTCTCATCCATACATCCCAAAGGAAAATAATTATGGGAATAGTGAATGACAGGGAACAAAGATCAATAAGTAAAACTATGAAAAGTTAAAAAAAAAATAGTGTTTTCCTTAAGAGTTCTGAAACTTTCATTCATCTTGAACATAAAAATCAAGAACCCATACTTCCATAAGGACTTAGTTTATTTTCATACTGTTACCCAATTTTTTTGCGTGAGAAACTTTTTACAAAGTTCTGAAAGCAATATCAAATGATTAACTTATTCCTTTTTTTATTCTGTGATATTTCAACTTATTTTTAAAAAGCAAAAACATTTTTTTAAAAATTTCCCATGGTCATCCTATTCACAATGGCCTAGTGCTTTAATTAAAACAACTCACATAAAAATGTTGGTAAATGGTATTAGCACATCCACCACGATATTTCCTGACTGACTGTGGAAAATCCACAAAACAATTTAGAAAGTAGATGAGTCAGATTGATAGAGAAAGAGCAGATTAGTTGACAGATTGGAGGTTGAGAAAATATGGCTTTCAAGGGCTCGCAGAAGACTCTAAATTACAGGATAAAGCACAGAAAAGCACTCTGACACACAGAAGAGAAACACCAAACCAATATTAGAAGGTTAATAGTTAACAGGAAAACAATACTTTATGTACTGGGATCACTACACATCTGTATATGGACACATGATGAACTAACATTTTATTTTCTTTAGTTTTTTAACATCAGATTTGGTGAATTTAACTACGGTAATTAACTTAGAGTTTCTTTTTTGAATTCATAAAATAATATCTCAGTTTCTATATCAACGGAAAGGAGAAAAAAATATATAATATAGTATGCCCCACGAGAATATTTGGAAAATGTCAGAACTCTCTTGTCTTTGGATTTTAATCTCATAGGAGCTGACTACTATCTAACTATGTGCAACTACTGGAAAGAATTCTTTCAAAAAATGAAACAGATGTGGAAAAGAAAACAACAACAGAAATAAAGGTTTGTTGCATAACAGTAAATATAGTCTCAAATTGCCTCATAGCTCCCAATCACTCAAGTTTTGTTTTCTTTGTTGCTTAGGATGGAAAATGAAAATAAAAATATATGTTGTCCAGTGAGATATTTGGTAATAAAATTGTACATCTTATGGAAATGGAACTTCTATTCTTTAAAACAAAATTATTTTTTTGTAGTTGTAGATGGACAGAATGACTTTATTTTATGTGTTTATTTTTATGGGTGCTAAGGATCAAACCCAATGTCCCCTATATGCTAGGTAAGCACTCTGCCACTGAGTTATAGCCCCAGCCCTGGAACTGCTATTCTTACCTCTCAAATAAAACTGTGCTTTCTCTACCTGGATGGAACTTTCTCCAATATATTCGCTAATATTTATTTGTGTAAATGAAGCTTGTGACCTCAAGCAAAGGCTGATGATCTGACTAGGAGCTCAAGCCTGCAAAAATGGGACCTTTTGCACAGATCTTTCATTTTATTTCCACCCCATTTGTCTTTCAGGAAATAGCTTATTTTTCCAGGCATGATCCCAATATGGATCCCAGATTTCTTATGAGTTTTTAAATCTCCCCGTGCTCATTTGATGAGGTTCCACGGCAGTGGTTATAAATTTAGTAGCAGGAGAGAAATACGTTAGGGGAAAAAAATGCTGATTTGAACCTCAGCAGGTCTGAGTACTGTGGCATCAACTAGGTCTGTGAGCCTAAGATGGTCACTTTATTTATGTGGCCCTGACTCCTCCTTTTAGCAAGAAGAGGATTGGAGGGGATTGAATTTCTGAAGTCAGTTTTAAGATGAGCATTTCATTATTAGGCAACTTACACTTTAATTTTTGACACCCATGTCATCTTCTATGGTTTATTATAATTTTTATTCATTTTCTGTGAGCTATCTTGACAAATGTGCTGAGATGTTTGCCATTAGAATAGGTCAGCCATTTAGGTTTTCCATTTTTAAAGGTAGTGGAATAAAGGTCCTCTAAGTTTGTGACCCATTCCAAGACATGCACCACTTTAGTGTTAGACTGGAGAAATAAACTGGGACTCCTAACTTCCTAGTCAGCATTCTGAAGTATATGTCTTCATCTAAAGAAGTCGCTGTAAGCAAGTGCCGGTTAAAAATGGAACATGTCTAGAAAAAAAAAAAGAGAGAGAGAAAGAAAGAAAGAAATGTGTCTGTTGCAAAGACATACGAACAAAATTTTTAAATGAAGAAAATAGATTCACCTCACAAAAAATGCTTCTAGAAGCATACTTGATCTAGAAAAAGGTTTAAATAATCTCTCTCCTCTCTCTTTGGAAAATGGCATCCATTCTTTACCATCAAAATGACTTTAATGTACTCCATGAAGAATAATTAGTAATACCTCCATTCCTTTATTTCATTACTTGCATCCTTATTTTAGATCATTTGCCATAGAGCTGACCACACTGTGTCTCCTACACACAGTGTAGACCTTTTGGATTTACCTTGAGTGATCACACTGCTCTTTCTAAGAAAGTCTTATTACTTAAATCTCTACTTTAATACTTAGCTTGTGAGCTTCCACAGAGTACTCTAATTTTCTGACCATTAATTTCTACTTTCTACATTCCTATTGCAGGAATTATCATAAAAATCAAAGGAGATGGCATACATAGAATCTACGTAGAATGCTTAGTACAGGCCTATTAATTTTGTTACTATTTTTATTTTCATGTCCCTCCATTTCTTCTTTTCTCTCCAAAGAGGCCTGCCAGTCATCTTTACCAGCCAGCCCAGAAGGAATTCCATGTATAATTCAGTGCAAAATATGTAGTGATTCTCCACCTATATCAATAATTTTGTTGGATGCTTTTCTTAACTCAGTGATGGGCTCTATCACACATATACTGGTTTAATGTGAGACCCGGGTATGCCCAGCTGGAGAAGTACCAGAGAGACAGAATCTGCCAGGGAGAGGAATTGGACAGATGACAGATTTTAGAAACAAAAAAATACAGGAGTCTCCAAATGGGTCAATAGTTTAAAACTAAATGAGTGTGAAGGCCAATGGGGGATGTCATTAACAGAAAGAGAAATCCCAGAAAGAGCAGTAGGGTTAGGTGGGATCATGGGGAGCTCAAGTGTTAGCTATGGAGTACCCCCACATGCCGGGATGTGCAGTGCACAGAAGAGTTCTAGATGGGAGCCCAGGGAACAGGTCAGACTGGAGTTGTCTCTTGTTTCAAGGTTTCCAGGAAGGTATATGCTTAAGTTAGGTTGCCATGAAGACCCTATACTGGAGAAAAGCTCTTAAGGACCAATCCTTGGGAAGTATCCATGTTTAGGAATTGGTAAAAGAAAGAAATATTCATTTCAATGTAACTACTAAGCACTATCTCCAAAGTTTGCAGAGATAAGTCTTCATGGTATCCCTTCAGTTAGATGTCCTCAGCTGTGGACGATCAATCTGCAAGTTGAGAGAACAGAGAAACTTGCTAGACCAGAAATTGCACTGGCTATGTAGACGATTAAGCCCGTAATTTCCTTTTTCTTCTCAAATAATTAAAGTGTAGGAGAACATTTTTGTACAAACCTACTATGATTGTAGAAAACAGCCCATATTACATTATCTAGAATGCTTTTAAACAAACTTCCATCTTTAATAAAGATACCAACATCTCTTTAGAGTTAAAAAAAATAGGTGGGTCATGGTGGCACATGCCTATAAGCCCAGTGACTGGGGAGGCTGAGGCAGGAGAATCGCCAGTTCTAAGCCAGCCTCAGCAACTTAGCAAGGCCCTAAGCAATTTAGTGAGATCCAGTGTCAAAAAAAAAAAAAAAAAAATTAAAAGGACTGGGGATGTGGCTCAGTACTTAAGTGTCCCTGGGTTCAATTCCTGGTACCAAAACAAAAAACAAATAACAAACATCAACAACCAAAGCATTGGTTCTTGATTTTCTGCAGGGTTTGAAAAACACAAAATAGGAGATAACTTGAAAATAACCATAGACGGATTTAGGATATATCTGTGCTCCCCACTGAATGAGAATTTTTTTTAATTCTCTGTCTGTCCTGTATTGCAAATATAGTGATGAGCCAGGGTCTGGCATGAGGGAAGCTGGGACAGCCATAAACTCTCTTAGCCCTTCCAGGTACTTACAGTCCAGATGCCAAAGTGCCTTCATTCACAGTTTCTTTAGGGACCGCTTTCCTAAAGGATGCTGCCTATTGAGATCACTTGAGGGTCTTTAAAAAAAAATGCCTGGCTGCCTCACACAGATATTCTAATTTAAATCCTATGGGATGCCATGTGAGCAACAAGAGTTTTAAACATTCCCTAGATGATCCTTTTGTTGTGCAAAGCTTGCAGTTAGAAGGAAATGTAATTAAGTATAGACTCCTTATGTCTTCCAACTTGAGATGGAAGGAATAAAGAAAGATTAAGAATTAAGTTATCAATAAGTAACTATTTAGAAGCAACATGAAGTCTAAAAAATTTCGCATTCAACTGTGCTTCTACAACTGAATAATACTTTCACAGATAGTAGAACCTACCTGAGATCATCTCTGTGAAATTATATTAGAATTGAAATGCTCCAATAATCTACAATTTGGATTTTAAAGAATAATGGGGTACATACCAACAGCAAACATTTTATGAATTTATGACTAAAATATGTGAAATATGTTTATTTTTCGATTCAATATGAATGCCTTTTCAAATAGACTACCCTGTGTCAAGTTTTCAAGTTTGACATATTTTTATTGTCATATTTTTATTGTTATATTGTCATATTTTCATATTTTTAAAATCACTTCCCATAGATCCCTCTGAGGTGACACTACTAAAGAACAGTCTCAAAGCACCTCCATCATGATTATGTGAATTGCTTACTAAAAATGTAGCTATTTTCCTTTTGACTCAAGACTTAACAAGAACCAACATTTCTAAACATGTCTCAATAACTCCTAAAGTTGGAGGGCTACTATCCTGAAACAATGAGAACGAGATGCTGTTCTTCCTTTATAGGTAAGGAAACTAATTCTGTGGTCATGGAAAAATGATTATGATCATTACAGTGTTTGTCTACTGTCAAATAAATACATGATTATCTTAGTTTATTCTCACTAAAGTTGAATAGAGTAAACACAGCATTTTAGGTCACTTTTTAATAATATAAAATTTGAATTTCTTCTAAAAATATTGTCTTAGGTAATAACTGATTTTTCTCAACTAAGAAAAAACCTATAGTAAAAGCCTAGTACCTGGGATAGAGGAGCTCAAAACTATACAGAACCATTGAAATCTCAAACTCACATGCTAACTTCTATGAAGACACAGTTACAGAAAGTTTGTGCTTTATTGGACCTTTAGAAGTGGCTACTCTCCTCTGTTTTGATGCAAATTGGTGAGTAGTTGTAACTTGCCGTTTTAAAAACAATAACAGATTTTTTTTTTTTTGGTACTAGTGGTTGAACCCAGAGGTGTTTAATCACTGAGCCACATGCCCAGCCTATATATATATTATTAGAGACAGGATCTCACTCAGTTGCTATGTGCCTCGCAAAGTTGCTGAGACTGGCTTTGAACTCACGATCCTCCTGCTTCAGCCTCCAGAGCTGCTGGGATTACAGGTGTGTGCCACCATGCCTGGCTAACAAGATTCTTTTTGAATGCCTCTATCATGAATTTAGAACCTTTATAAAGTTTTCTGTGTCTAGAAGTGACTGGAAATGATTCACAGGTTTTTAAAAAGCAATATATTCTCAACTGTACATGGAATTTAGAAGAAGGACATTTTATCTCATGTGCGTTAGAATTAGCATGTATTAATGCAGAAAAAAAGTCTCAAGTGATTTTGATTATTTTCCATTTTAGGGGCAGTGAAACAAATATATACATGCAGACTTTGTCATATGGAGTTTTTCAGGCTTTCTTTCTCCTTATTTCTTTCTTTTTATCATATGGATTTTTGCAGACTGTCTTTTTTTAATCTAGACACTAAGCCATGAAACTTTCTTTTTTTTGGCGGGGGGAAGTACCTCAAAGGTGAACGTCAGACATACAGATGAATCGTCATTGGTTTTATTTTATTTTATTTTATTTTTATTTTTATTTTATTTTTTTTCATTTTTTAAAATTCATTTTAATTAGGTATATATGACAGCAGAATGCACTTTGATTCATTGTACACAATTGCAGCAAAACTTTACATTTCTAGGGTTGCACGCAATATATTGTTGCACTATATGTACAGTCATACATGTATTTAGGGTAATGATGTCCATCTCATTCCACCATCTTTCCTGTCCCCTCTTTACCCCTCCCTGCCCTTCACCCCATCAAACTTCTTCCATTTTTTCCATGTCTCCTTCAATATGGATCAGCATCCACTTATCAGAGAGAACATTTGGCCTTTGGTTTTCTGGGATTGGCTTACTTCCTTAGCATGATATTCTCCGACGCCATCCATTTACCTGCAAATGCCATAATTTGTTCTCTTTTAATGCCGAGTAATATTCCATTGTGTATATATACCACAGTTTCTTTATCCATTCATATATTGAAGGGTAATCTAGGTTGCTTCCACAGCTTAGCTATTGTGAACTGAAATGCTATAAATATTGATGTGACTGTATTACTATCGTATACTGCTTTTAAGTTCTTTGGGTACAGTCCTGCCAGCAATGTATGAATGTGCCTTTTCCCCCACATCCTTGCCAATATTTATTGTTGTCTGTATTCTTTTTTTTCAAATTTTTTATTGTGGATTGTTCAAACATTATCAATTTCTTTGATCATATTCATTATT
>NW_025999913.1:5915644-5979580 GCF_001458135.2 Marmota marmota marmota | reverse complement strand
GGCCCTCAGCAGGACCCGGAACGAGAAGCAGTTTCCGCGGGCTCCTAGCCCCGGGCCAGGGAAGTTCCGGGAGCCGGAATTCAGCCGCTTAGTGCTTGGTGTATGCTCTGATAGGAGCAGGGTCCAAGAAGCAGCCTCCGCAGGCTCCGCAGCCCTGGGCCAGGGCGGTTCCGGGAGCTGGAACTCGGCCGCCCCGCGCTCGGTGCTCGCTCCGATAAGATCAGGTTCTAAGAAGCACCCATGCACTGAACCCTAGCAATCTGTCTGCAAGCCGCAGGCGAATGGCAGCCTGAAATTACCTGTTCTATGGCTGAATGAGCTGCGGTCAGTCGAAAACAGGGATGGTGACGTCAGCTTTCCAACATGGTGGCTGCTGGCCTCCTCTGTGGTCTGACCGGTGTGGAGAACGGAGATGGACCGCTTCCTTCCCCCGTCTCGAACCCAGAATTCAGCCCTGAGTACGGTGCTTGCACGGCTGGCAGAAACTGCAGCGCTGTATCCCTACGTCGCTATCTCCTCGTTTCCCAGCGCGCGCTGCAGACTCTAGCCGCGGGGCGATTTGCTGAATAAGCAGTGTTACCCTCCGTGCGACATACCTCTCGCGTTTGAGTCCCCGTAGCCGATCCTCGTGCGATGGAAATCCTTCCTCCAGGTTCCGGAGCACCCCACTATTGCTGGAAATTCCTAACAAGATAGCCTTTAGCCGTCCTGACTTGTCATACTCCCACACAGTGAAGCAGCACACGGGGGCAATGCACTCCCCTTGCCGCCATCTTCCCTCTCTTCGTCATCATTGGTTTTAAAAATCCAGTTACATTAGAAAAAAATTGTCTCCACATTTTTGTCATGAACAATATTGTAATAAATATCTGTGCATAATCTTCTGTTTGATCCGTTCACTAGGAGAGATTTGTGAAAATAGAATTGGGCTGGATGCAGCAGGAAATACAAAACATAAAAACTCTTTGAAGTCCCTTAATACTTACTGACAAACTTCTTTCCAGAAAATCTGTGCAAATGAAAGCTTCCATGAGCATTGTATGATCCTGTGCCTCGCTCTACTCATAGTAGCACATAATATTATTGTCCTGAACTTGTCAATCAAATTATATTCTTCTAGTTTGCTATCATCAATTATTGTTTTATTCTAGAGTATAAAATTTCTATGTAATTTTCAAAGTAATAATAATGATATAACTCAACTTTAGTACTGAAGTAACTACTTCTTCAAATTTATTTCTTTAAAAGAGTTATGTGTGATCATAAAGTTATTTTTGAGGATAGCCACAGAGATTATACTTTGCTTAATGCATAAAGCTGCATCTTTTGAAATAGTAATATGTACAAACATGAATAACTATGTACTTTATTATATTGAGATATATTGTCTGTCTCTGAATATATCTCTACCTATAAAAATGAAAATATTTACATAGAACTTACAAATACATAAACAAGAGAATTATACTATTACACATATACTTATTTACAGAATCTGTGAGCTACATAAGCAATGTACAATTCATACATAAATGTGTATCATTTGCATGTGATAAAAAAATGTTATATTCCCCCTTAATATAATAAATTACATGTTTTATTTGGAATGAGATCAGCACTGAATTTATTTTAATAAGAAGAGTAAATGCATTGAAAATAAATGGATAAAGTTCCTTTATAGAGTAAAAAAATTCTAAATGATATAAATTTTCAAAAATTTAAGTATGAATATACTTAATAATAAGTATATTAAGTATGAATAAAGTAGCAAATTAATAAAAAGACACTTATCCAATATATGGAAGAATAAATAGGATATTTTTTCTATTTATCTATTTTTATTCTTTGTTGCCTATGACTTTAGGGGAGGGGACTTCAAAAACCAAATGTAAAAGTTTGTATAGAAAAACAGATAAGGTATTTTCACCCTTAAAAATAACTTTGCAGTTTATTTGGAATAAAATGATCTTTGTATTTTAAAAATGATTACAAGTAATGTGTACCCAAGTGAATGAAGGCTCGAATGTGTGCATGATTCATAAAATATCAACCATGCCTGCCATAAAACTTATTTTAATCAATAATTTTGTTAAATACAGTCTCTTTCTCTCTCCTGACTCTGCAGAAAGAACAGAAATGTCTTTCTGATTATACTAAAGGTGATTTTCCCATGGTGGCTTGTGGCTACTAATTCCAGACTGTTTCTACCCTGAAGATTTGTAAAATAGCCAAGCTTGACATTTGGCTTAGGAAATCACCAATGTGTCACTGTAGCTATTAGATAAAGTCTTTCATTTGTATTTTCCAAAAGCAAATTAAGTTACGAAATATCTGTTTTAACACTCAGAAACACATCATGCCTACGCATTGAGCTAAGAATGCAGAAAGGCCAAATGAGATCAAAGGGGAAAATTTGCGTTTTCTCTTTTTCTCTAGCCAACATGTCACTAGTAACATTTCCAAAAGTACTTTCTACCAGATATCTTGGATGCTTTAAGCCCTCAAGCTAACAAAAAGTATTAAAATAGAGACTCGAGAATCCAAAAAAGGCACCTAAATTTAAGCAATTATACATTAAGAAAAGGAATGCGATCTATTTAATTAACATGTCACATCCTGGATGGCCAGGTGTTCCTTAGAAGTTACCTAGGTAAGTATTGATCCATCTAAACCTCATACGACTTGACAAGATAATGTGGCAACAGGAGCTTTGAGGGAAAAAAATATGTCTACAGACTTGTTTACTGCTTCAATCCTGCCTCTCACAGGGCAGTCTTTGTTCCTTGGAGGGTAGTGCCCTTAGTACAAGTTAATTCTTGTAGAACCATTTTACTGTGATTATTTGTTGTTCATTATTTAGACCTGAGGATTTAAATGTGTTGCAATTATCAGAGTTTTCAGGATATTTTCATCCCCAAATGTAAGTAACATAGTACATGTATTTACATACAGTAGGGCTGGTTTCAGGAAACAAAAAATAATGTCATATGAAATAGTAAAAATGTGCCAATTTGCCTTTTTGTGTTCTTGGTGAACTGTTGGTAGTAGGTGTCTGCAACTGACCCATTTGTACTTATGTGTTTAATTATATTCATTTACATATGCATTAATAGAGACACGTTTATGAACAATGGATAGATAATCAAGTATTTGTATATAAAAACTAGGTTTTTATATGGATCCATAAATTACTAGAACTGTCAAAGAGTTAAATAGTTCCTTGAAAATAAGGAAAAATAGATGATTGACTCACAATTCTCCTATTTAAAAATTTTTGAAGAATACAAATGGTAACATAATACAGAAAAAAAAATAAGATTGGGGTAATAAAAATACAAACAGTTTCAAGGACCAAGCATTTGCTATATTTAACCAAACATAAAGATGCAGCTACCAAGTGTCATTTCACGAGTAAAGCTGACTGAGCCCTTATGACACCAGATAGAACTAGGAACAGAACAGGACCCCCACCTCTAGGAAACCATTCTTGGGTGGTCACTTCGCATTGCAAGCAGAGAACAGAGTTGCTGCTCACTTTAGAAAGTTGGGCAGAAATGCTTAAAATAAAACTAAGAGTAATTTCAACGTTTAGAAACTGGATGTGAAAATGTGCTGACCAAAGCTGCCAGGTCTCTTAGAATTGACTAGTAAGCAATCATGACAAGGAGAAATTGGAACATCTAACCAACTATGTGTAACAGAGAGACTGGAATACACATGGATTCTGATAATGAGCAGGATTTAATATAAAATAGAGCAGTAATCATTAGTTATCCAAGTCCTATCTAAGAACAAGAAAATATTTCACTTATAAATGCATTTTTTTCAAATATTATGAATTAAATAGAATTCTTCTTCTATTACCTATCACTAAGACCACTTTAGTATCTTTCCTGATTCTTTGATTTATCTAGTCTCAACCGGCTATATTGTTGTTGTTTTTGCGATATCACCTGACTGGACTGGAAATCCAAAATAGCTTTGGAACTTGGTGAACTGTTGGTACTAGGTGTGTGCAGCTAACCCATTGGAAGTTTCTTTTCTCTTCCATGCAAACCCTCCATGTGATTTGGGCTTCTTTTACAGAGCAACTATATTCCAAGAAGGAGCAATCAAATGCATAAGGCAAGGCTCTGTTTGTATTATTATTATTATTATTATTATTATTACTATTATTATTATTATCATGTTTCCAATATCTCTCCACCACAGTGCATAAACATGCAAAGGCATAGGTTCATTGGGGAACTCAAAAGTCTCATCTCTATCTTTTCCTAACTTTTATTTATATGATACCAAAGGGGATTGGTTTTAGGAGAAATAGATTCAGATTAGCAGAATTGGAAAGGGAAAGAAAGCTAGCTAGAATGTGGCCTCAAATGAAGAGTAGCTTCATATTGGTCTCATGGGAATATCTGGAGCTAAATTTCACCCAGATTTGTCTGAATCACAGGGAAAGGAGGCCATGGGACTCTTACAACCAGGCCATTCAGATTTTAGTTGAGAACTTGTTGGGGAAGGTTCATGAGAGGACAGTGTCTTCCAGAGCGACAGTTCAAACCAGTTGTCCAGAAAAGGGATCTTTTGGAGTTGTTAGCCAGCTGTTTTAAGAGGATCTTTATACTTATTAGAATAATATTTATGTATTCTCTCACCACTGTTATCAAAATCTTTGAAAGGAAGGACAAAAACTTTTTTATGGAATTCTTACATTTCATATGTTTTAGAAAGAATATCCTAAAGGAAGTAAAAAGTCAGTTTGGAGCATGAAATATTTGGTATACAATTCGCTTCCTGGATGGTAAAAATGAATAAAAGTGAAGTAGAAAAGAAAGATGAAATAAAGAGAATTTCACTTAGAAATGAATCGGGGGGGGGGGTTTGCTTATTTTTCTACTAAGCTGTTGAACATTCTCTTGTTTTACTTTACCTACCCAGCAGGTATATGCTCTCCCTCATTTGACACAGACACAGATACACACACACACAAAATAATATAGTTTTATTCAATTGTTGATGAATCTTTGCTTTGTAACTGAAAATATGCTCATGTCAGTTATAATTCTGTAATGTTAATTGAAATTTAAAATATAAATACACAAATTTTTAATGTATTAGGAAATGACCATTTGATGGTAAATGTGCCACCTAGTCTAGTTTGAGAAAATATGCACATTATGAATTATTGGTGAAAATATTAATTGATGCAACTTGCTTGTAGAGAAAATTAATAATATCTATAGAATTTTAACATGTACATATCATTAGACTAACAAAGTGAACCAAAAAATATTTTTTAAATGTACATGAAGAACTGTGTTTGGGGATAGATTGCTTGTAATTAAAAAAAAACTGGTAAAGCAATAGGTAGATTTCATGGACTAATTTAGCTTGTTTCAAAGCATAAGGCAGGTTTACCTGTAATTTAATGTAATTAGAAACACACATGCTCATTCACATTCATATGTATATATATAATTTGTATGCTTTGAAACTTCTCTGAAGATTAGCTGACCTGTTAATGCAACTTGACTCAGAAAAAACTAGGTAGATATTATAGAAAAATTCTGGAAGAAACCCTGGGGAAAAAAGATTCTATGATGGTTGGAACACCAATGAGAGCGGGCGGTCAAACTTGTGTCACTGCGTGGAGGAGAGCTGCTTAGGCAAGGTACTAGACCGGAAACCAATCATTGTTTTATTCTACGGAGATTTTAGAGCTCATTTGTGATTGCAGCCTATTTTTGCCTACATTATAAATATGTAATTCACCAACAGTACAAAATAAATTTTAATACCAGAATTATCTGAAGTTTGATTTTATTATGCTCCATTTTAGGATTTTATATTCCAAATAGTCAAGAAAAAAATAGGATATTTTCAATAATTCCATTTATTACATGATTTCAACATATAATTTGACTTCCTTCTTTCCCCAAATCAACCATATTTTGAAACACAACCGAGTTTCTAAGCACTTTGATAGAGTCTAGAATTATACATTTAATATAAGGCAGAGGACCAATAATTTCTTTCACAAAATTATTTCACAGAAATTGTGAAAACAGAGGAATATGGCCGGTAATGACTTGACTACCTCACCTCAGGCAGAGGAAATGCCTGTGTATGAATCATCGTTCAACCAAAAATTTGGTGATGAGCCATCTCAGGTAATGTTCACACAATACAAAGTGTGATGCTTTAAAATACTTATAAAGAGAGTTATGCATATCTAATAATGGGTTTCACTATTTTAAGTGAATCTAAATGCTTAGTTTCCAAGTGATGTCAGATCATAATGCTTTAGAGTATTCTATTTAAATTATGATATTGAACAAAAGACAGCTAAGAGTTATCAAATTTTGAGGAAAACACATCATCAATTGAAGAGTGAATATAGTGAAAATGATCAGACTCCTTTGGCAAAGGCTTTCTTTAAACTTTGCCCAAGTATGTAGGAATAGCATTGACTTTAACCAGAAGGTAGCCATCGTATGGAAGTCATTGATTGATGCCAACAATTTTAGCACCTCTATATTTATAAAATAAATTTCTGTCAGTATGTCATTTGAGTCTTTAAAACCTTGAGAGTATTCTAGCTCACAAAGCTGTAATTCTGTAGGCACAGACCTGTAGCATGCTTCTCAATAATCAAAGCTGTACCTAATATACTCATAAAAATATATATCATTTTATTTAGACACTTTCAACAAACAGGTATATAATTTTAGGTAAGTATATTTTGACATTGTATCACATGCTAAAATTTGTTAGATTTCCTCTTTTTTCCAGTCCAGGCATTGAGCTATCTTGCTGTCTGATGGGGTAAGTCTTGGTAATCCTATTGGGGTGAACTATCTTCAGCTTATGTAGGTTGTCTCCTTCAGAGCCACCTTCTTATGTGCACATTACCTTGAATAATCATCTTTTATTCTTTTTGTTCATGAAAGGATCTTCTCCATCAACTGAGTTCAGTTTTCAGATAAATACCTGGTTATTGATTTTATAGTCGAAAAGAAAGGGGTAACCTGGATCATTTGAGAAAATTGTACTTACCGATATTCTTTTCCAATATTCTGTACGACAATGTCTTTTTACTGAACATTTACAGAAGAAAACATTTTCAACTTCTCACTGTAAGCAAGATATCCTATCTGAAACTGGCAGCGTTTTGTAAAATTAAACCTTCTGCTAGCAGCAATTCCATTCGCAGTGTGAATTATGCAAATATTCCTAATGTGGATTTATTGAACTTTATCTTTCCATGAAGTTGATTGAAAGTTTCCACCCTGAACCAGGTGTTGCAGCGTGGGAAGACACATGTAAGGGCAAACAAAAGGACTTCTGGCTGCCAACACTTTATCAGTCTGTGTTGAACAATTCATATTGCTACAAGAAAATTCTTTCTTGTTCTATCACATCAGTGGAAGAAAAGAAGAGTGGAAATGCTCAGGCTTGCAAAACTTTAACTTACTTATTAGAAACAGATTTCACTGCGAAGGAGTGAAAAGGACAAAGCTTTCTTCAGTGACAAGGCTGATTCACCACCAAGTATGTCTTGGATGTGTCAGGGTAGGAGGTGGGAATGAGAAGATACATCAGAACTCCTTTGTTCTGAGACATTTGCAGAGATTTTATTTCATCCTATTACTTCTGATCAAGTGACAACTGACAATATACTGTCAGTTTTAATTCACATGCACATTTCATTTTGGACTTTCTTTGACCCCCCTGCCCATCTTTCCCTATCCCCTTACAACCGGAATGCAAGATCTACGCAATTAGGGACTTGAATTTTGGCATTAATATGACTCCAATATCTGAAACATAGTAAATAGTGGACAAATATTTTATTGAGCAAATGAATGAATGAATCCAGAGTTCCCTTGAGCCACATATTCCTTATTCAGGGCACAGTTATCAATCTCTGCTAAACAATAATGGAAAGAACCTCAGAATTTTGGGGGAAGAGCTATTAATACCATCTACTTCCTCTGTCTCTAGTTCAAAATTTACATAATTCTAAAACTCCAAAAAGTAATGGTAGTCATGCTATTATTTATTTTGATGACAAATCTATTTAAACTGATCTAACTACACATATGAAAATCATACTACTATTTCATGATTTTTAAAGCAAAATATATATTAAGGTATGGATCTTAAATTATTTTTATAATTAAATTTGATCATTTTGTATAATCAATGAATGTTTTCAGGGGATCTGACAATGATATTCTACAAGACAAAATAAAACATTATCATAATGAGAACAGGCATTCGCACAACTTAAAAACATATTTACATGAATTGGGTGCCAATGTAAATATTTCTAAAAGTAGTTTCATAAATCAGTCCTTATTTTATTCTTCTGATCTGGAACTCAATAATATGGAATAGACTTTCATGTTCTACTCTACATTTATTAAATATCCTTTATTCAGTGCCTGTAATGTCTTACATATGAGCTGTGGGTAGGAGAAGTGGTAGAGGGTTTTAACATTGTATTTCATTTAATATTCAGAAAAATCTTATAAGTCTTATACCACTCCCATGGCTCAAAGGAAAAAACTAAGATTCAGCAAGTCAGAGACTTTATATGATCAAACTTGTGTTCTTCCTATTATTTTAGACTGCTAACCACATCATACTGATCACTTACTGTGTTAACGAACATGGACATTTCAAAGTGGTCATCTTTTACTCCCTTTATTTAAAGAGATCAGTCAAAGGAGAGCTATGTTTTTGTCCATAAAGTCTGTTCTGTCCATGCAGATTCATTCCTGCTAATTTTTTCTAACATTTTGTTCAGTTTTGTTAAAAAACTTTTAATAAAAATAAAATGGTCTTTATACATTATAAATATAAACATTTCTGGTTCAGAACTTTTTAGTATTCAATAATTTTTATTTTCACCATTTCATCTTTCTGTGTCTACATGTGGCCAAAAATACTGTATCACACATTTGAGTTAAATAACACCTCTTGTTGTTTTAGTACAATTATTCATGGAAGTATAGTTGGGAAGTAGGGTCAGAAACTTAGAAGACAAAGATCATTTATACGATGACCTATGTTTAGGTTTAATAGATTCTGGAACCAAAAAAGTTGGTAGTGAATAAATAAGTATAGCTCAATTAACATGCTAGCTAATTGTGGAAATTTAACTTGGTTACAGGCATAATGCACATTTTAATATGTATTCATCCACTTATACCGGGAACAGTTTAAAAATGAAGATTTCTTGTTTTCTTGAATCTTAGTTTTTAATCCTTTTAGCTACACATGCCTTCTGCTGTAACCTGCCATTTATAACAGCAATGTACTTAATTAAAAGAGTATCCAAGAGGAGGCATACATTACAACCACCTGTAATTGTCTGCTACTGTATAATCACACTACTGCCTGAGTAGTTTAAAAGCAAACATTTGGATTTAGAAAAGCGTGATTCTAATTTCAGATCTTGAAATGAAGAGTGGTGAGATAGCTTCAAAATTTGGAGCAATTATACTTGTAGGATATTTATGTGTAACACTCATTTTTCACCCAATATTGCCCATACACTTATTTCAGACCTTGTTCAGTGTAACACATAAAATTTTCAAATTTACCTATTTTTGGATTGCTACTACATCACTTCACTTTTTCATTACAAAAATCTAAACACACACAAACACATACATGCACACAAAAATCTTTTAATCATTTGTTTTTCCATTCAGTCATAGCTAGGCATCTCTAAAATGCCTTAATAATAAGTTATACTCCATGTATGTATGTCAAAATACATTCTACTTTCAGGTATATCTAAAAAGAATATATATATATACACACACACACACAAATAAAATACCTTATTAAATTTTAATGGCATTGTAATGTAAGAGAAATTCTATATCCACAGTAGCTATAATAGAGGAAATATAATACAGATATGTTTCAATGGTAAACTTGATGATATGATATAGTGATTTTTTAAATAATTCTTTGCCATGTAATTCAGCTCATATTTGACTACCTTTAGCTAATATCTTACCTTTCATTTATTGAGCACATACCCTGTGGCAATCAATGAACTCATATTTAACAGGCATGACATTGTTTGGTCTTCACATCCATGTGTTGTAAGGATGTCATTTTAAGAGGCTAATTAAATTATTTGAATTGACCCTAGTGATAATTGACAAATCCAGTAGGTGAATTATGGATGGGATGACAAAGTAGGAGCTGCACCCATTATGGTCCGTGCCTGTCCAGGAAGAGAAGCTGATATCTTTTTACAATATCTATTCATCAAGTTCCAATCAGGACAGAGACATCACACAGTAATTTGAAAAGAGGAAATTTAAACTGAAGAATTATTGAATCATGAAGGAAGTTGCTACAAAGATGTGAAGAGAAGTCTAAAGGGTTCACCAGGGATTAACAAGAGTACTCAGGGAAGGTCAATGTTGGAAGTGGGTCCTCATGTTCCAGCCTCATTGCAGAAGGTGTCATTTCTGTCCACTGCTTGACAAATTTGCTGGCTTGCCCAGAATAGAGCTGGTCCATGGTCACTGTATAAGCAAGAAGAAAACTCAGAGGCTAAAGACGTTGAGCCCTATGGGCAGGTCTTTGAAGGCAATTGGGGTGCTTACCCACGGTCAAGACCAAAAGCTTGTGATATCCATTTGGGAGGGACACAGAAAACTACCTATACAGCCCAAAGGCCAGTGAACTTCCAAGAGCACGGGTGAGTCAAGATTGTTGGGCTTTTTCTCAGAGAAAATTGGTATTATTGCAAGAATGAGGCCCAGAGCATGTGGGGGGGCTGCTGGCAAGGTCATTTCCAGCCCCATTCCAAGTGTGGAAGTGTCTGATAGATTGTATTTCTGGGCCTGAAGCTGGGGGAGAGCACCAATGTTCCCCACCCATATACCCTATTGACTAATTGTGTACCAGGGGATCTAGAAGATTAAAAAAAAAGCCTACTGGGATCAGGATGACAATCCCCCTTTTTCCACTACTACACCCTCTGACCAAGCTTTACAAAGCGGTCCCTAGATAGGAAAGAGAGCTTTGCACATTATCATAGAGCTTGTATTTAATGATGAATTTGCAGAGAAGATGCAGCAAATTATAGAGTTGATTTACACAGTTAAACATCATTGGAGAAGAAGTTCACCAATATTTAGAATTACCTTTTAACAGTAAGTTAAACATCTGAGACATCATATAGACTCTCTAAGACCATATATTTTGTTGCCTAAATTGAAAAGAACAATATGACTTAACATAACACAGAAACTGAAGGCTCTCAAGTTTCAGATGAAGGAAGATTTTCTCCATAGAATAAAAAAAAATGTTATTTTATCTAGTTTAAATAAAAATAAAGAATGATTTCAAATAGTAGGGTTTGGGTTATTTCTCAGTACCAATACCATTAAAGTTACCTATACCTGTGACAAATTCTTCAAAATTCCAAGCATGAATTCTTAAAATCATGTGGACGTGTTTCATGGAACATACACAAAAATTGGAAGAAAAGAGAATCAAAGGAAACAAATTAAAAACTTTGGTTATTTTTTCTATTATAATTGCCATAGATATGAAAGTGATTGGGTCCATATTACCCCATTTCTATACTAGTTTGAGGTTTACAAGAACATGAACAGAATCTATAAACTGTAAATAATTGCTCTTAATTGGATTTTATTATTAGGAACTATTGAGAAACTCATTTGCATCCTCTTAAGTTTTATAAAAATGTTTCTGATTTTGTTCTTTAATTATTACTTGGAAGAGAAAAGCAGAAACTATTTTCTCAAACATTTAATATGTTTGCAGAAAATCAAGTAAGACTAGGAAAATATTCAATTATAATTGATGCTTTCATAAACTCAGCAAGATTTGAAGAATTATTTTGGCCTAAATAGTTGAGTGTTTTGTGTTCCTAGGGTAGGAACATACAAAATGTTCAAAAAATCCATTTCCAGTGATTATACTACTCCATTTATTTCCCCTGCTGTGGTTGTGAAGGAAATATCAAGTGGAGAAAGATTTAAAGGATTTATATATCACTCTTTAATTAAAATAAGATCAGCCATATTATGGAGGAATAAATAAACATTTAAATATGACTATGCTTTTAACTACCACTAAACTAGTAATTTTTCTCAAATTCAACTAGTTAGCTATTGCTTAAGTAAGTGTATGAATTAACTATTTAGAATGCACACATCAAGTCTTTTTTTTTTAAAAAATAGGAACTTCCTTAGTTTTATGAAAATGTAGTTTTAATATGTGATAGGCACATGGTACATACAACATGTGATCTATGGTTTAGGAAGAGAAGAACATGTATGAATCACTGTAATAGAATCTCTTAGAAATCATCATCAACAAATTTCCCTGAACATATTCACCTAGATGTCATGTACCAGAGAGCATAAAGGGCAGACATTAGAGCCTCCACCACTGTGTTTAAGAAATATTCCAGGAATCCTGGGGTAACTTACATATTTGTTTCATTCATTTGCACATCTACGAACAATATTTGCTTCTCAGAAGCATGACATGGACAAGCTCCTGTAACTACCCAAGGGAAGCAAATCCTCTAGGAGAGTCAAGATGAGACCTTAGAAGCATAGTGATTTAAATCTCTGTGTTGCTAATTCTAGTTACATGGTCTCCAGCTAGATCAGGAGCTCTTTGTACAGCTTTTATTATTTTTAAAATTTAGATGAAAATAGTACTACACTAAAGTTTTGAGGATGAGATAGAGAAGGGTAGAGAGAAAGAGAGAGATGTTTAGAGGGAAAAAAAAAACAGAATACTCAGAACAGTGCAAGACATTTATTGAATGGTTATTAGCATACTATATCTGACCTTTTGCTCTCCAAAACTATATCAATAGCTGTATCTCTAGTCCTAAGTCTGTGACATGTTCAATAAAAAGTGCATATTGTAAATAAAAAATGGGAAAATATATATATCTATGCAAATTAATAAATTAATGATCACTCTTAACTTCATTCTAATTTCCATGCTATCAAATTCAGAAAGACAAAAGTAAACCATTCATGTCTTTAAGTACTAACAAGGAGACTTAGTTCCCCTTGGCAAATAAATTAAAGGTGTGCCCTGAAATGTGTCCACATGTAATAATTCTTTGGGGAACAGTAGGGAGGGCATGAAACCGACAAAGATGAACTTCACCCAGAAAAATTCGTATTTACTGCTCATTATGAAAGCAGAGAACTTGCTAAATATACAACAGTAGTGATTTTCTAATACATTTTCCTGGAAAAGTACCTTTATAGTGTGTTTATTCTCAACATTTTGTTGCTATTCCTCCATCTCGCTTATAACCCCCTTTCACAAAAATAAGGAAACAGGGTGAGTGGAGGGTGGTGGAGATGTGGATCTATGCTCTTTGGAATACTCATTCAAGTTAACCAACCAGAAACCACTGCTCATCAGATACTTCCGAGTGGAAGGGAAAGGTGAAGACAAGGTGAGCTGTGAATGCGATAGACATGAGGCTTCACCATGCACATCTGAAAAATGAGGCAGGGGTGTGAAGAGAGATGCATTTTGAAGTTAATATTCAGGATGGAAAATCATTTCAAAAGGACCATCAAGCTAAAAGACTAAAGATGAAACCTCCAATGATTGACACCTGTTTCAAGATCATGTTCACTCACTGCTTAAGTAGATTAATTTACACTCACAACCTTTGGAATAAACACCAATGTTCTCCTTCTATACATAAGACAACTGAAACTTTGAGTGAATTAGTCAAGGTGCTCAGCTTTAATGTAGAGGTAAAAACTGAATTCAGAAATTTCTGAATTCAAAACCTGTAAGCTCACAGTAGGACCAGTGGATGCCTAAAAAAAATAGCTTTCTGTAAGTTATAATAATACAATGCAAAAATATAGATTATGCAAAATATACAAAACAATTGCCTAAGGGCTCCTCACTATGGGATACTAAGAAGAAATTGAGAGATTTTAGTAGAGAGTCCATCAGTAGAAGAAAGGAAAGGCACAAATTGGTTCCCATTTTTAATAGCTTTAATCTAACAGGTTACAGTTAACCTGATGAGGCAGCTAAAACTCCCCCCCGCAAAAAAAATTTAAAAATCCGCAGAGTTTGAAATGTGAGCGCAACCAAGCAAAAGATTTCCTTAAAACAATCAGAAACATAAAAACTTGTTCAACTTAACATTCACAAAGAGTAGGATCCAACAATTTACAATTCAAAATTATCTGACAAGTGAAAATAAGAAAAGCAATCTATTCTCAAGGGAGAGATTAATCAATGGATATAAATGCATGATGACTCAGAAGCAGTAATTATAAGTATTCTCAATTTGGAGAAAGATAAAAGTTACAGATTTAAGAACTTCAGCAAATTTAAGAGATAAATATAAAGAAATGCTACTAAATACATTACAAATAAAAATACAGAAAAAAATTAAGAGAAAATATTGAGAAAAGCTACAGAAATTGGATATTATATACTGAAAAAATGGTAACTTTAAATACTGAAACTACTAATTTAAAAATACTGAGATCAGAAAATAGTGGAAAACATTCATAAGGCGTGGAAGGAACCAAATACCAAATACCAACAAATCAGAATTCTTAATCTTGTATCAGAATTCTGCAACAACATTTGGTATTCTGTATCAGGATTTTTAAATTATCCTTCAAAAGTTAAAGTGAACTAAAGTTACTTCTTTTTTGTTTTTTGGTGGTGCTGGGGATTGAACGTAGGGCCTTGTGCATGCAGAGCAAGCACTCTACCAGCTGAGCTATATCCCCAGCCCTAAAGTTACTTTTATATAATTAAAACTAAAGGAGACAGTTGCCAAGACATTTGCACTACAAGAAATGCTGAAGGAAGGTTTAAGAATAAGAGAAATCACACCTGATTGAAACTCAAATCTACATGAAGGAAAAGTGCGTGACATACAAAGTATTTAGATAAATTTAATGTACTTTTCACACTTACTTTATTTAAGATAATTTGTTTAAATTATTTAAAGCAAAAACGTTTAGCACAATGACTGGAGCTCTGTCCATTTGACAACTATAGAGTAAGTAAAGGGGTCGGGTGAGGAAGATGCCTATAAAATCACAGGCTTCACATAGTGTGTAAAGTAGGATAACATTGAGTCTGCCAGGCACAGTGGCACACTCCTGTAATCAGCAGCTCAGGAAGCTAAGGCAGGAGGATCACAAGTTCAAAGCCAGCCTTAGAAACTTAGCAGAGCCGTAAGCAACTTAGTGAGACCCTGTCTCAAAATAAAAGATAAAAGGGCTGGGGGATGTGGTTCAGTGGTTAAGAGCCCCTGGGTTCAATCCACAGTACAAAAAAGAAAAAAAAAANAGGCAACTTGAAATAAAAACAAAATAAATCAAAACAATAACACATTGTTTTTTGAAATGTTCACCCATTCTTTCTCTCTTCCTCAAGAGCGAGAAATTTCACTTACCTCTAAGCTTCAGAAGTTCCCCGTACGGGCCACCAAATGCCGCAGTCTGGCTGGGCACAAAATCACGAGCCACCACACAGCTTGTAGATTCAAACAGCAACTCTTTATTCCCGAACTCACACCAGCCGTATACAAACACGTTCTGGGGAAATCCACGTTCTCTGCCCAAATCCACGTTCTCTCCCAAATTCACCTCTCTGGGCATCTGTCTTCCAAAATATACTGTCTGAATCCCGTGAGAACTCAAGGGGAACTCAGGCAGCAGGATACGCCCTATTCCCAGCAGGAATAATCTTAAACCTTAAACCTGGAACCTAAACTGGGAACGCCCTAAACCCGATTATGTTAAACCGGGAACACCCTAATCCGCCCTGGTCCTTGAGCAAGGTCAACTACATTCAATGTCACTGCAAAATGTCAGCAACATGGGGTACGCTGGCAAGGAAATTGTCATACCTACTTGGCTAATGGCTCCCAGCAGGGGGGAGCATGGGAAAAATGGAGGAACTTTGGGCAAAGGGGAAGGTGGAAGGGGAGAGTGGGGTAGGGATGGGGAATGGGGATAGGAAAGATGGTGGGATGAGATGGACATCATTACCCTAGGTACATGTTTGACTGCACATATGGTGCAACGTTACATCGTGTACAACCAGAGAAATGAAAAGTTGTGCTGCAATTGTGTACAATGAATCAAAATGCATTCTTCTGTCATATATACATAATATTAATAATAATAATAATAATAATAACTTATGGTGCATATTGTAAGTCCTATAATATCTACAATAAAAAGAGCACTAAGAGGTATGGCTTTTTCAAAATTGGCTAATATAAAATTGATTTCTAAAAATGCATTTAAGGGGTATTTCAAAATGGCAAATTAAAGGAAGACTGCATTCCTAGTTGCTCAGTGGCTTAGGAGTTAAGTGGCAGGAGTCTTGCTTTCAATGACGTGGGTCAAAGCGGGGATTCATTGAAATTCAATACCAGACAGAGTACAGAAAGACTACACTGGAGTCCAGTCAGCTACAGCACTGGTGTGGTGCTGCTACACCACAGAGGGGAGGGATAACAAAAACAGAGAAAGACAGACAGACACATGTGGCACAGGAAACCTGCAGAACAGAAAGCAGCCTGAACTTCACTGCACCAGAGGTGGGCAGAAAAGTGGTATTTGAAAAGTGTTCTGCATTTCTCACCTGGCAGGTGGAGAGCTGAGGTGTAGCTGGCTGCTGTGGGATTTCAGAGATAGTAGCAAACATTGCCATACTGTCCTGCAAGCACCTACTGTCTGGCCCAGGGTGGACCTAGCTGATGTGAGTGAAATAGAGACAGGGGAGATGGTATCCTGGGGGATTCAAATCAGAGCCATGTAGGAACTCTGCAGCAGCCCCACTTTGGAAGTGGATCGAGGTGGTCTGCGCAAACCAAACTCCAATAGAAAATACTTCCAATCCATCCTACCTTATAATGATGACAGGGGAAGCTGAGAGCTGGTTCAACAGCTTCAATTTCAGGCTACTCCAGCTGGCAGCAACGCAAAGAGACTGGCCCAAGAAGAAAGGAAAAGAAGGACAGGTGGGCATAGGTAGTGACCAGTCAGCCTCCTCAAGAAGTTTCACCATCTCGGTGGAGATCATTCTTTTCATTTTCATGAAAAATCTTTCCCACTTTTTCTTTCTTTTTTTTAAAAGAAAATTTTTATTGGTTCTTTTTAGCTATATATCAAAGATTCATTTTGACATTATTAGTGCTAGTCTTTAGTACTCTGGTTGGTGCAGTTGGCTCCTGCTATTTGCTTTAATGCCAGATCTAGTTGGTGGATATTTATTGTTTTTGCTGTTGGCAATTGATGACCCCACTATTCCAATAATTATGTATTGTTGATGTTTGGTTCTCTTAAGCTCTATGAAATGTCCTTCTTTATCCCTTTTGATTCACTTTGGCTCAAAGTCTACTTTATTTGATGAGAATGGAAACCTCTGCTTGTTTCCAAAGTCCATGTGAGTGGTATGTTTTTTCCCAACCTTTCACCTGCAGTCTCTGGATGTCTTTTCCTATGAGATGAGCATATTGTTGGGTCTTTAAGACATGAATGGTGTTACTTTACTTTGTGTACAACCAGATATATGAAAGTTTGTGCTCTATTCATGTACTATAAATTGAAATACATTCTGTCATGTATAACAAATTAGAATAAATAAATTTTTTTAAAAAACAAAAAGAGCCTAAAATTCATGAACTATGATTTATTGTAAAAACTAAAAAGAGGAGAGAAAAACAAATCCTATGTAACATAGATGAGAGAAGGATTCAATAAAATGGCTGAACAAAGAAAATTAACAAAGACAAAATACTGTTATAAAAACATCAACGAAATTGATAAATTTCTAACAGACTGTTACATTCAAAGCCTATAAACATTTAATGTCCATGACATTTTGTGGGTTTAGCCTTCACACTTGACTGAAGGGAGCTCATAGGCTTTCAAGCTCTGGTTGAGATCTGTATTTATAAGGTCTTCGGATACTATGGGACTATAAAGCCAGAGGCAAGAGGGACACCCATGAATTAGGCCCTTTTTATCACACACTTCAGTATTTAGAATGCTGTTACTAGTACTTTTAAATAACTCTAAGAAAATGCTCTCTATTTCTCACCACTATGGATAGTGTGGGTTTACTGCAAAGAGAATACAGTCTGCCTTAGTAAGGACCATGACTGAGTACCAGAGGTGGACTTTACTGAGGGCCAGGTAAGAGATGGAGGATCCCAGATATGGCACAGTAACCTGGTGGTTCTGTCCTTAGAGAGGGGGAATTGAGTTTTGCTGGTTGTGTATTTATACTGTACAATAGATTCCACACTTTTCTTTATTATTTGTGTATGTGTTGATTTTCATATTTATGGTGTTTTCTCAGGGCAAGATTTGTTTATATTTTTTTAGTGTTAAATTAAATTGATTTGGGTAACATTTCTTCCTCAAGGGGGAAAAAGTACTAGAAATAACTATAGCAAAATATATGCCAAATCACTCAACGAAAGTCATACAGCATTGCAGAGACAAATGTAAACATCAAAATAGATGGAAAGATATTATATTCATGGACTATAATTATCACTATTATTAATATATCAGTTGTATCCAAATTGATCTATGTATTCAATAAAATAATACTCAAAATTAATTTTTGGTAACTGTAAAAGGGTTTTTAAATTGCCCTAAACAAAAACAAAACCACCACCACCAACAACAACAACAACAAAAAAAACAATTAAAAGAGACAAATGATCTTGAAAATAAAGAATAAATTAGAGAAAATACACTACCTCATTTCAAGACTTATTATAAAGTTGCTGGAGAAGACAGTAAGTATCAAACAAAATGAATGAATGAGAATTAAGAACCTAGAAATAGATTCACATATATACAATCATCAGCCTTTTAACACAGGAACCAAAGATACTTCATGGATAAATGTGAATATTTTCCAAACATTGTACTATAATAACTATGTTTTTAATTTTTTTTTAAAAAAACAAGCCTTAATCCCTACCTCACATCATACACAGATATTAATTTGAGGTGAATCATAAACATAAAAGTTGAAATGCAAGGGTAGAATGTTTTTTTCTCTTACATGGAAGCTAGAGAGGAAAAAATAAAGAAAGAAAAGAATGAGGGGAGAGGGAGGGAAGAAAAGGAATAACATAAAGGTCTCATGAAAACAGAAGCAGCCGTGATACAGAGGGGAAGAGGAGGAGAGGGAGGGAGGAGGGAAGGGCTAAAGAAGAAGTCCTGGGGAATGAAATCTACCAAACTGTGCCATATCCATGTACAAATGTCCCACAATGGATACATCTTTTATAGACAATTATGTTGCATGATATAAAATAACAACACAAATAGAAGGAGAATCCGGTGGATCAGGGAGAGGGAGGAGCCAAGGGAAGGGAAGCTCTTGGGTAATGAGATTGATGAAGTCATGTGCCAATACCAACATGGCATAATGAACCCCATTACTTTTTATAATGTAACAATGAAAACTAAAAGAACAATAAATAAAAATGTTGAAGTCATGATATTTTTTGAGAAATACTTAAAAGAATATCTTCAAAACCTGGGAATAAGCAAAATTTTTCCCAAGCAAATACAATAAATAAATACTGATAAGGAAGTAACTTTGTAAATCATCTACCTGGGGAAAATATTTAAAATCACATATTAAACAAAGGACTAATATCTAAGACATGTAAAGAACTTGTGCAATTCAATAATAAAGACAAAAACAGGATAAAAAAATGGGTCAATGAGTCACATGGACATTCATTTGAGTACATGAAAAATGAGAAAATAGACATCAGAAAAATCTGAGTGAAAAACGACAATGAGACGCCATTGAACACTCTGTAGGATGGCTAAAATTAAAATGATTGCCCATACTAAAAGTTGCTGAGGATTTAGAACCACAAGAGTTTTTAGATATTGTTAGCTGAAGTGTTAAATGGTACAATGCTTCTAAACTGTCTGCCAGTTAAAAATGTAAACATAAGCATATTATTAGACGACCTAGCCATTCCATTTGCTCAAAAGATTCTATTATTACATTATAATTATACAGTATATATATATATATATATATATATATATATATATATGATTATGTAATATTATTTTAAGATTCTATTATTAGGTTTATAATTACATAGTATATATGTATATGATTATGTAGTTGATATTATTTTAATTAACTATTCACCACTGTGATCAAAATACTCAACACAAACAACTTAGAAGAGGAGAAGTTTATTTGGGGTTCATGGCTTCAGAGGTCTCAGTCATTAGATGGCCATTCCATTGCTCTGGGCCCAAGGTGAGGCATCACATCATGGGGGATGAGTGTGGCAGAGGGAAGCTGCTCTGCTCATGGCCTTGAAGAAGCAGAGGAGGGTGAGAGGAGCAATAGGAAAGATGCACCCTTACAGTGAGTTCCCCCAGGGACTCACCTCCTCCAGTCATGCCCCATCGGCCTACAGTTACCAGTCAGCCACTCAAACTAGGAGGGATTAAGTAGAATGCAGCTCTCACAAGCCAATCGCTGTACCTCCAAACATTCTAGCATTAACAGCCGCTCTGAGGGGACACCTCATAGGCAGACCGTAACAAATGCATTTATAATCACAAAGATATTGTCGATGACTATTTATTGTCTTTATAACGGACGAAGGCTGGAAACAGTTCTGTTGCCTATCAATAGCTAAATGAATAAACAGACTCACAGTGTTTCACAGTGAAATTCTGCGAACAATTTGAAAATGGGAACTACTAATTAATAAAACATGTAAGGATCTTAAAAGTATTATTCTGGACAAAAGAAGCTTTTTACAAATAGGACAGATTGCATGATTCCTTTTATATAAAATTATGAAATGGTCAAAAGGAACCTATCACTGTAAAAAGTCAGCACAGCATTGCTATTGAGATCATGGGGACAGTATTGAGTAAGAAAGTGCATGAAGTGAAGGGTTTTCCCATTTATTGATAGGATTTGGGGTACAGAGCTATATACACTTGTTAAAACCAGTGCATATATATGAAGATTTCTACATTTTGCTGTAGTGAATTTCACAAGGAAAAAAATTAAAATGGTAAACAAACATTAAACTCTAATGATATAAATACTGAATATTTAAGGAAATGGTTCTAATACCCACAATTTATTTTGAAGTGCATAAAAAATAAGATAGAGTGATGGATAAACAGGGAAACATATAGGCAGATACATATAATAAATACTGTATTAAAGTGTAAATGATAGGAACTATGTGGTGAATAGAAGGGTTTGTAGCATTCAAATTCATTATGTTTGAAACTTTTATAATTTTGAAAATGTTTGCATTCTTTCATTCTGCTATTACATTTCTTAGGTTAGGCTCTGAGAATATTAAATGAGATGATATGTGGAAAAATACTTAAAAATAGTGTTGGGGATATAAAACATGTTAAATAAGTTGTGTTAGGTTTTCTAGAGAAATAGAATGGATTGAATGTACATGAAATTACAAGTTTTTTTAGATTGACTTGTACAATCAGAGGCTGGATTTCCCACAATGGCCAATTTGCAGGCTGGAAAGACAGAAATCAGTAGCTGCTCAGTGCAAGGAACTGGAGTCTCAGAACAAGAGGGATCAGTGACGCAGCCCCATTCCGAGGCTGAAGGTCCCTGGAGAGTTGCTGGCACAGATACTCATTCAAAGTCTCAAGGGTCTGGGGTCTGATGTCTGCAATCAATGGCAGCAGGAAAAAAATGCACCTGCTCCTCAAGGAGAATTGAGCTTCCATACCAGCAGCCTTCCCCTTCCCCTTTATCTCCATCTGGGTCCCCAGCCTATTGGACGGTGCCGCCCCTATTCGGGGTGGGTTCTTACCATTCCGTTTGCTGACCCACAAGTCAAGACCTCTGGAAACACCCCAAGGCACACCCAGAAGTGTGCTTGATAAATTTGCTAGCCATCTCTCAATCCAGTCAAATTGACAATCAAGTGTAACCATCACGTGTGTGTTCGCAGTTTTTTTCTTAACTAATTTATTGAAGAAATAATACAATACCGAGAGGGGTCAAAGCAGATGGTGTCACATTACAATGTACTGGTCAATGGAAATTCCTCAAAATATGTTTATGCTCTGATTTGAACAGATCTGGAAGGGGGTTGAATTGCTTTGCCCTTGTACCTGCATGGCACGGACCCTTTAGCAAGGAAAAAGCGGATTCAAAGTGCAACCTTGAAAGTACAGCTCCAAGGCATGGCTTGTCAGCATTGTTTAGTGATAACAATAGGACCCAGGTTTTGCAGGTGATCTCAGAGAGATCCCAAAGAGTTCTACTATCCGGACTGGTTACCTAGGAAGAATAGGCATATGTCACTGGCAGAGTGTGAGACATTCCTGCCCAAATTTCATTTTGAACTCACTGGTTTCTAGATATTCCATATCCAGGTGAATGGTTGGTAAATCAAGAGAGAAAGGTCCTCTAGCAGTGCTGTCACAGAAGGAGAACAATGGGACCTCTGACTTTGCAGACCCCTTCTTGTGAGATGGTCCTTGAATGTAAAAAACGCCCTTACTTCATGTTGCAGCTATCTTGTAGGCTTATCATACAATAAACTATAATTTGTAACCACTGTAATTTTGGATCCTGAAAGCTTTTGCTAGCAATAGAACAACTCCAAGTGGTACCTTTGGTGCAAATTTTCAGTATAAAATTTCTGTAAATAGATTTAGATGAAGCACACTATATCATGCAAATTTATTTTTTTAAGAGATGATGCAGGCATGAACTACCATCAGTGGGAGCAGTCCCCAGAGGACTTCCATCTCATGAGATCAAAACATCTTGCGCCTAATAAAAAACAAATGGCTTCTGATCAGGCATGCTGATTTTATCTAGTTAGAATGAACAGATGACAAACACAGTTCTGGAGACAGTGCAATTTATTTTCTTGAGATATTAAACAAAAGAAAGTCAACTGTAATTCTCCTAATTTGCTTCAGAGTAGCATAATATTTTTCATTTATCATCACTCAATAAATATGCTGGCTTTTCAATGCAGTTATTGATTGGAAGATTGTGAGTGGCATTTTGAGGAGCTGTAATCGTGAATTATGTGCATGCACGTGTATATACTGCACTGTTTTTAATGAAATGAAAAAAATATCAATTGCCTATCTTGACTAAGAACAGATAAATAATCTATATTCATATTTGTAATCCACTGTGCTCTGCTGGCATAAACCATCAGCTATGGATATACCTTGTTCTTTTATATCATTTAGAATTCTTTTGTTTATTAGTGTGTTATAGATTTACACAACAATGGGGTCCATTTACACATAATTATAAAAGCCTGGAATATAATTTGCTCCACTTCTGCCCCTAATACTTCCCCTTTCCATCCCCTTCTCCTTCCAATAATTCCCTTTACTCTATTCTACTGATCTTTCTTCTATTTACATATAGTTTGTTTTGAAATTAGTGCATTATGGATAAAATGTGAATTATGGATTATCCAACATCTATGCCCACCCCTAGCAGAGTCACAACACAGGAAAACTGACCAAAGTCACAGAGAAAGCCTGAAGGAAATAATATTACTTCATTTTGTTAATTTTCTTCCTTCACTAAAATTCCTTAGTCTTTTCCTCATTTAATATGGAGCCCTTTCTTCTTGACAACAATTTCAATATGTTAAGTGCGGCACACTTTGTTTGGGAAGGACTGGATAAGTCTGGTAAAAAGGATGCTGTGGGACTGAGAATTTGTGGGAAAGGGTACATATACCCAAGGGGAGAAAAGAAGAAAACTCATCACCTGTGTCAAGACATGCTCACCTGGCTTAACCTAAGCAAGAGTTTCTATTTTACCATATTTTCCAAGATGATAATTTTAATAATAAGCCTGTGAAAAACTCAGTTGCATGAGTTGAATGCAATACAGTTTAAAATCTCTTAAATCACCAGAAACTGAAAAACATTTTATCTTGTCTATCAAATCACAGTTAAAGAGAGAAAACAAATGGCTTCAGAAGACAATGCAAATTCAAACTATTGGACTTGTTATTTAATTTGTGCATTACAATTATAAATACTAGTTGTATTTATTTATGATATTCATATATGCACATAACATGACAAACTCTTAGATTCTGAACCAGCAGCTCAAGCCTGGGGTTAACTGAAATCTTGCCTTACAGGTAATTTGAAAAAGCATATAAAGTGTCATATTTTTCATCAAAGCATGAGACAGTGTAGTTTTTGAACAACTATAGAAATAACCCTTTATAAAGTTTTCTGACCAGGGATGGTTTGTTGGAGATAGATTTTCTGGTATATATACTTGGTGAGTCATTATTGGTATGACTCTAAGAGTATGTATCTTTAGATACATCCTCAAGTAAAAAAAAAAAAAGAATTTAAGGTACCTAAAAGGAAACATTCCAGGCTTAAAGTATTGAGAAACATTGCTGTCACCACAGAAACACTCTGGGAATTGCACAAATTTCCCAGATATTGATGAAATAAATATCTACCTGTATATTTCTATTGCTTTTCCATTTCAGATCCTGGCTGGTCTCCTGGACATTTAGAATATTTTCCACTAGAACACTGATTCCCTACAGTGTTTACCAGAGCTGCTCCCACCAACAGCACAATAGACATGAGAGCACTATTTGTTAGAGCCCATTATCATTGAGTTTCAGAGCACAGAGCCCTTGTCCCACAAACTGGGTGTCTGTTCATCTCCAGCTGTATACTTACTAGACTAGGCGTTGGAAGAGAGTTCACAGTGGCCACCCATTTAGACAAATCCTATGTCCTGCATTTGTAGAATATCTATGATTGCAGGCTCACTTGATTCCTGATTGCATGGCTCAAAACTTTATAGAGAAACAACAGGTGGTAAAATAAGGGACACTTGGTCCTGTGAAATCTTGGTTAATCCTGCTTTCTGGTAATTCAGTTTTGCCACCTGGTTATGATAACAGTGGAGTAGTTGAACTTCCTCTTAAACTGTAAAAACAAAACAAAATTTAAGATTTTATTGAAATCAGGAATCTGAACTCAGCAAATCAACCTCCTGGAAAGGTACTCTGCCCCTTCTCTAGCTCTGCAGCATTGCAAAAGACTTAATATTGGAACACAAAACTCATTCAAAGTAGGATTTTAAGTGTCCCAAATTACTATGGTCACTAAAGTAATACAGTGTATTCCCTGTTTCCTCATGTGAGTGAACTAAAAATAACAGCAAATTTATTGAGAGAAAAGGGGAGAAGAAAACAGAAAAGAAGTCTTCTTTTCTTCTAAAAAAATCCTAATTATGTGTGGTGCATACAAGTTATGTAGGTACCGGAGATAGTTATTTTTTTAAAAGATAAGAAAAATTTTGCTGTCTTCCAAAAGGTAAGTAAAGTTTGTACCAAAAGCTAGTCTTCATTCCACAGAAGAAAAATACTTGATCAAAGTTTGTATCCAGAGGTAGAGTACAGTTAAGCTATATAGGTCATAACTTGATTTCATGCTGAATGGCCCAGATAAAGGCTACAAGAGGAAGGTTAGCTCATATGTTTTGCTTTCAGAGTTTCTCAGTCAAAGCTTAGATCTTTCTTTTCCCATCTGATATAGCATCCCAGCATGCACTGTGCCAATGACATCACACCAACCACAGAACATCAGGTCACCCAAGCATGAAACTAATAAACAGCATTTTGTCAAACTTCCAAGGTGATGTATTATAATAAATTTAAAAAGCAAACAAAGTTGAATGACAATTGAAAAGTTATGCTGACCATAAGTGATAGGTTGCAGGCATAAACTTTTGTGAAGTGAGTGCTTTGAATTAGGATAAATAGAAAAGCTTAATATAATAGCTACTATATTCAAAGACTTTTGAGATATAATTCTTGGAGCTATGGACCAGAATAGAATTGCAAACTGATTAATGAACAATAAAGCTTTTGTTTCCATTGCACTGAACCAAACAGAGCAAGCAAGTTCTACATCAACAAATGTTTCCCAAGGAAATTGTGTTGCAAGATCTCAGTTAGGGGTTCTACTATTGGCCAATACCCAGACATCTTTCATCATAAAGTTAGAGAGAGAAAACCACTGTATCGTAACAAACAGAGAAATCAACATGGAAAAGAAGTTAGAGAGCTTTTATTTCCCAAGCTCTGTTCCAGTTTAGAAATTTCCCACATTATTTTGGAATGGCCAATGTCTACAAACAGATAACTACTCAAAGATACTGTTCAGGGAATCTTTCTTCTTTGCATGCCATTTCTCATCACTCATCTTATTGACAGATATGGTATCATGAGGATTAATGATATTCCAGCTTTGAGAGGTTCAGCTGTCAATCTGAAAATTTCATGAATCTTTTGTATCACCCATTTCCTTTCAGACCCTGTAGTGGCCTTAGTGGAGGATTTCCCATAGGCAGGGCCAGAGGGGAGGATGTCATGGATAATGTCACCCTTTCTCTTTCAATGATGGGCCTCATTAATGCAAATGAAAAAAAAAAGAATAGATGGAAAAAATAAAACTGCTAGAGAGGCTGAGTTATTCTGGGTTCTCTAGCAAACAGAATCAATAAAGGGACATTTATTATGAGTGGTTGTTTCACATAATTATGGAGGCTGAGAAGTCTCCAAATCTACCATATGTAAGCTAGAGATCCAGAAAAGTAGTAATATAATCCCATTTGGTTTGGAACCCGGTGGCCCGAAAAGCAAGGGTAACCCATAAGCTCAGTCCTGGTTCAATGATGAAGTCCTGACAATCAGAGCAGAAGGTGCAGGAAGAAAACAAGAGGTGTCAAGTCCTAGTTCCAGTGTGAAGACCCTAGCACCAGGAGAACCAATGGATGTCCCAACTCAAGCAAAGAATAAATTCAGACTTCCTCCACCATTATGTTTTATTCAGAATCTTAATGGAATTGATGAACCACCCACATTGTTGGTTGGGAATCTTCCTTCCTAAGTCTACCAATTCAAATGCTACACTCGTCTAGAAAAATCCTCAAGAACGAATCCAGTCACAGAATTTCATCAGCATCTGGGCATCCCTTAAACCAGTCAAAATGAGAACTAAAATGAATCATCACAAATGAAAAACAATGCATTCCTCTAAAATCCTTGTCAGAGTGTACAGAATAAGAGTGACAAACTCAGACAACCTTCTCACTCATTTGTCTCTTCTTTCTGTTATTCATACTTTCTCTTGTATTTGGTGATCCCACAATTATTTATAATTTTTTAAAAGATAAACAGCATGCTACGAGCTAGGAAAGAAAGAGATTTACCATTGGTACAAAAGATCATGCTGCTTTCTTGATTGGTGCTTCAAGAAGATATAGAATTGGTTAGTATTTTGTGTGTGTTAAAACGAAATGGAACAATCCTTTGTGTCCAAAGATATGCTTTCCTAAATGACTTTCCTTGAACTTTCATAAATTAATTTTGGAATAATTATTTGACCTGCATTAATGCCTTGATTTCCCTATGGCCAAAATAAAGTAAAAGAAACCCAGTATACTTACATTGTGGGAATATTTAGAGGACTATGAGAAATGCTTTTAGCTAATTTTGAAGAATTTGCAGTGTTCTAACAAATTATCATGTTTATCAGATGAGAATAAAAAACAAATTTTCATGTAAATTCTTTATACTTTAGATATTTAAGTTGCAAAAGTCAGGAGTGCTTTAAAAGGACTCATGTGCTTATCATATAAAGTTGCTTTTATATAAAGAAACTAACTGATACCTAAAGGAGTTATCAAGTATTGAAGCCCGAAATAGCTAAAAAAAAAACTAATCTGAATTATTAGATTGAATTATTAAATAATAAACAAACTACAGATAGGTGTAATAGTTTAAGTAGCAGACCATCTGTTCATGTTTCTGTGGACTTTCTATTTCTTCTTACCCAAGTTACCTGAAAAAAGCAATAGTAACCTAGAACACTTATCTCATGTCACCTTTAAATTGATGTTTGACAGTGCACTTGCATTTCCTATTTTAATCAAAACAGAAGTTATTTAATTTACCAAATATCATAATAAAGTATTGAAAGGGACTTAAAGGGTTCTAAATGAATGCCCTGAAATCCATCTACATTAAGTGATCAAAACGGTATGTTGATAGCACTGTGAACCATTTACATTATCTCGAGAGTCCTGGATTCTTTCTTTTATGATTATTTAGTTATGTGGTACCTGCAGATGTAGCCAAGCAGTCTTCAATTGGTTTGCTACTGTTTTGAGAGAAGAAACAAACCCAATGATGTGGCAATCAAATTTGAATGAAGAATGAAAAAAAAAAGTGCTTGCTATATTTGTCACTAGTTTCTTCTTATATAAATAGAATATCTACATCATAACATTTTAAGCTAAAACAGCACTTTTGAAAGTTCAAGTTCTCTTGATCTATAAAAGTAATTTATGACTGCACAGTAGGCAAAACAAAGGTTACTAATCCATGGCCCAAATTATTAAATAGAAAAGACCAAGGTGGGCATAATTATTTTTACATTTATGACAGATGCAATTTTTCACATGCTAATACTTGACTGAATGATGGGAAAGGTTAGGAGAAGTGGATTGTCACTAAAATGTAGTTGCATTTATAGAAATCGCTTGCTGGGATGCAGGAATGAGTTCTGATTCTTCGTAGCTCTCTACACAGAAAATCTGATACATAGTGCAGATACAGAAAAATATGTTTCTTCTTGATCTTATTTAAAACATGTTTCTACTTGATTTTACTAGAAACAACAACAACAACAAAATTCAAACAAGCAAGCTCAGCTCTGGGGATCTCAGAGTTTGCAGGTCATACCATTGATTTTCCATATCTAGAAAAGGAAGGGGGAAGTATCTTACTATTTAACACACTCTAACATGTAAAATTCTATATTTTTTATGAGAATGAAGTCTTGATGGATTCGTGGATGGGTTCATATGTGATAAAAGAAGTAATCAAATGTTAATGAGGTGAAGTGTATAGAAAGTTAATTGTATATTTAAAATTTTTTTACGACAAAATGCTGGAAAATGTAATTCTAATTTACCAAATATTCCAAAGCTAGGTACTGATACATAAAAACTGATACATGTACTCTTTTAGTATTAACAGAAGTATTTGAAGTATAATGATTTTTTTTTCTGATCCATTTTACAAATGAAACTTGGTTGAGATAATTACTTAGATAGTGAGAGATTTTTTTTTTCTTTTTGGAAAGGCCCCTGATTTTTAGAATTCAAGTTAAGGGTTAACATACACCTTCTTTGCAAAATTCTATTTTATACTTTAGACATGTGTTAAGTGTGCACAGTAGTACTTTTATAATACTTAACAGTTTAAAAAGTAGTTTCAGTTATGTTGACTAATTCAATTAGTGTTAGGGTCTGTAAACAAGTCAAGATGGTGCCTGGCATTTTGCCAGAGGGAGTGGTTTGTGAAATAACACCAGGGAGCCATTAAGTGTGGAGATTCCTTATTGGTTGACTGCTATATCTAGTTTATGTTAATTAAGATAAGCTGTGTGGAATGTATAAATACCTCTGTTGTCCTACAATAAACGGCTCCCACTCCTGCTGTATCAATGTACACAAGTTGCTCGTCACCCCCCCGGTTATTTTGCCCAGTCAGCCGGGCTGCGGCAAATTAGTAAAAAAAAAATAATAATAATAACTGTGATAAATCAGGCAGAGGACATTATCTGTGTGTTAGCAGAGACACAGTTGGAACCAGGGATACATCAAAATTTGCTCAAAGTGGTAGAACTGGTAAGAAACCGAACCGTGGAAATGTGGATTATATAAAAGAAAAAACTATATAGAAGAAGTAAGTTCTAGTGTTCTGAACACAGTCGGGTGACCATAGTGTACAAATATTTATTATACATTTTATAAAGGAACATAAAGGAGAGGTTTGAAGGCTCTCAACAGAAGAAATGATAAATGTTTGAAGAGACTAAAATGGTGGTTACCCAGTTTTAACCACTGCATGTTGTACACATGAATGGAATTATTGCATTGAATCCCATAAATGCATGCAATTATCATATGTCAATTAAAAATTTTACAAGATAAAATAAAATGTGGAATTTAGTTAAAAAAATAAAAATCAAACTGGTATGATATATTTTATGAGGTAACCAGAACATAAGATAGAAAACATTAATAAATACTATCTTTATTATGCAAAAACACACATAAAGGAACCTACTACAGAAATTCTAAGAGAAAAGATGCTGTTACTTTCAGATGACTGACTGTAAGAATGCCAAAATGGTTTCAATTTTGAAAAATAAGAAAAAAAATGTACTTTTGGGTTTTTTTCCAAAAGTTCTTAAATTATCCAGCAAAACTTGATGGTATAATAATCAGTCTTCTCCAAAATGGAGTCTTGCTATAGTTTTCTTTAAAACCTGAATAACTCCACATTTATATTTTGGACTATATAAATGAAAGTCCATATTGTCTATCACCATGACGTAAACCTGATCAACTTGTTCTTGAACAAAATATTACTATGATTATAGCTGTACCAGCAGAACATGAATATTTAGGAATTTAGTGTAGCTTTCAACAATGGAAATTTATAACAACAGAATCCAGACAAAATAAACATGTTTTCTTCAAATGCAATAGCAAGGTGTTAGTTTTGAATACAAAGAATTAAATTATGTAGTTTGACTTTATTTCCCTGTGTTTGTACAACATCAAATATCAAAACGAAATTTCAATTATATGTGTGTGTTAAGTATAGCAAAATAAAATTGTAAAGGCAGTTTTAATTGGCTCATTTATTAATAAAGATTTTATTATTATATAAAATTTTTTTTTAAAAAAATAGGAGTGAGTTGAGGTTTTCTCTGGTGCCAGGATGCAAATTTGATTGATTCTATGAGCAATCATTTATCATTGGTTGGTCAAATAGCAGAATGTGAGATTTCATTTAAATGAACATGAGGTAACATTTACACAATAAGGCAAAGTCACAGATGCATTAAAAGAAAGCTTAGGTAATTATAGATGACTAACACATCACACTGGAATCTGAATAAAGATGTTAGAATACAACAGAACAAAAATCCTTTAAAATATAAGACAAACCGAGGCTCTTGGAAGAATTCCCTTCCGTATCTAAGGGACAACAAGTCTGCATAGAGTCATTGGATATTTTCCTCCTGGTCTCTTCTTTAATCCACATCAAGAAGAGAGATCATTGGCACCTTGAAAATCTTAGGTAAAGGCTTTACTTCCACTCTCCTAATCACTTTAATTGAATGTGTAGTGTGTATATGGAACTGTAATTCTGTCCAGAGGTCGATTGTCAAGCAGTGTTTTTATTGTAATTACCTGATTTGTTCAGCTTTAATCATATTTACGTTTGAAGGTCAGCTGTCCTGCTCAGACATGGTTAGTTGAAGAAGGGACAGCTCTGCTACACCCACAGGCAGAAAGCCTAGGAGGCAGAAAGTGGTGTGAGCACTTCCTTCCCATTTGGAGAAAAAACAAAGCAAAATTGTCACCTACAAATTACTGTAAACTGACAAATCACCTTATTTTCTTTTACTTTATGACTTCATGTTCACTTTTACATTTGATACCGACTTTTAACATTTGGAAGAGAAAGCTTACAGCTCTTCTTTGAAGATTTGATTATATTTGCTCTTGTTGGATGCCAATGACAATGAATGTAAATAAAAGTTAGGAGAGAAAGCCAAAAATGGATATTATCTCTGGTTTTCCTGGTTTTCACTTGGGAAACTTCTGTCAAGTCAATTTTCTATTTTTTTTCCTTATGTATTATGAAAACCTTCCCACATTTGTATCCCTGGCTCTGTCTTCAAATTTTGTGTGGAGAAGTGGAATTTTCAGAGCATTATTCCACTTCATGCAACAAATCTCTAGGAGGATTATTATTATAAGCAATTAACATGGCTTACAAATAGTTAGTTCTGATATTTTCTCATATACTTAATACAGAGCAAATCGAATGATCCTATGTTGGGATTTTTCTAACCAGGAACCTATTACTAGCTAAGTTTTCATCTTTGTATCAATTACAAAATGATATATTAATGGTATCAAGCAGAAGAAAAAGGAGAAATAATAAGATGAGCACTAATAATAAGAAGATAAATAAATAAATAATAAGATAAATTAGCACTAAAAATAAAACTTTAACAAGCATCTTAGAAGTTATAGAAGGGTTGGATGGGGAGTCATTTAAGACAACTTTTTATTAAAACAAAACAATAGGAAGAAATTCCAAATACTTGGAGTACCCGCCCCCCCCCAAAAAAAGAAAGAAAAAAGAAAAAGAAAGAAACTGAATTTCAAAATAAACTAGCCACCAAGGTGTTCCAGTTACCTATTGCTGTATAACAAGTAATCCTCAAACTTAGTAATTAAGATACCATTATTCTATTATTTTATTTTATAGTTTGGGAAGTTGGTAAGGCTCAACTAGGTGGTTCTGGTTCTCTCATGCATTTCCGCTTTGATAAAGGCTGGAGCTAGAGCTTTCAGTTTTTGCCCTCACAGAACTGCGACCTCAGTTGGGCTATTGTATGGAACAAGGGCACACCATGTCTATCTGGGGCTGGGCTTCCTACAGTTGTGTTGAGTTCCACAAGGAAGCATCTCAAGAGAACTGAAATCCCGTAGCCTCAAATGCCGCCGTTCCTGCCGTTGAGAGCTTTGTGATCACCACACAGTTTTGAGGGTTATCCTCCCTTTTAGAAAAGTTTCATTTCTCTAGTGAACACCACACCCCTTCTCTACCACCTGGCAATGTCTTCACCATTTTCTTGAAGAACACTCAAGCAGTTGTGATTTCTACCAACTCTCTAAGTTCCTTTATGACGTGTTACCAGATTAATATAATGTGTAAGACTGGGGTTTGCACAAGGTAAAGACAGATCTCTTGAATTTGAACTTCAGATCTCCTACTTGGGAGATTTATTACCCTGTAAAAATTACCTGTTGACTTCACTTTCCAAAACTGGAAACTGTGATTGTGTACCTTCACTTATGGTTATTGTGAGGTTTAAGAAGATTACTTAAGAAAAAAAAAAAGTCTCAGAATAGAGGTTAGCTTGTGGTAGTAAATTACGTATTATTGGCATATACTCTGATAGTTGCAACTATATTGGGAATCCCTATCTGCCACATATTGAGGGGAATCCTTCTCTGCTTCTGAGCATTATTTTTAAGCAGAGGGAACTTAATAAGTTGTCATTCCTGGTCTCTCAATGTTCCTTCACCCTCATTCTTCTTAGGGATGTGGACTGACAGATTTTCCTTTTAGGGCTCAAGTTGCCACAGAGAACAAGCATTTTGCTTTGCCCTTCTCAAGCAAATTTCTACCTGTCTGGAGGGGTGGGGGATCAGAGTTAGCTATTTTAAGTCCTTGTCATGGTATTTGGGTTGGTAAAGGCATTCCATTCTTGGGATTGCATATCTGGTCCATTTGAATCTCTCACTTTATCATCATTGTGTTTATCACCATAGCATTTATCATCAACAAAGTTTATTTTTGGAGTATATGTGCTGCTCTTTTATTTCTCAATGCATTAAAAACTCGAAAATCCGTGTTTAGAAACTATCATCTCAATACCTTTGTGATATTAGTTGCTAATAAATATTTGCTAGGGTCAATGATAACCATTTTGGTTCTACACCCAGTGAGAAATGTTGGATTATACTTACATGAACTTAATTAAAAATTCCTTTATGAATAGATAAAGAATGCATTACCGAGCTTAGTTTTAGCAAATCAAACCTTAAACTAAAAACCAAAAAAAAAAATCCATGAGGTATTGGTCATGTGATAAGACTTCAGGAACAGCTGGATGGCAGCATTATTCATTAAAAATCTTCATCATGCATGTTTATGTGGTTGATGCCCTTCATACCATCTAAATCAAATCTAAGCAATCTTGGCATTTCTTTCTGATATGGAATAAAAGTGGTGTATGAGATGAGGTGCCAACTTGGAGTAGCGTTACTAAACAGGATGAAATAGGTGTTGAAGTATTGACATCGTGTTCTATTTCAACCCTTAGGCATACTCTGAGCTAGCACAGAATGAACTGGACTAGACACCTGAATTATTGATCTACTACTTTTAATTCATTGTTGAATGAAGCCTACAACTCATTCCTTTCCCCTTCCTTATAGCAATGTAGAGTAAAGAAAGCCAAAAGGATAATAACTGTGCATTCATGAATGGAGTCTCTAGGAATAAGACTGACAAAATGCTTCTTTGTCTTTTTACATACAGCAGATATAAATCATCAAAATTAACCAATGTTTTAATTTAATCTTCAACAACTGCAAAAGAAAAATCCCTTGTGGACCATATTATGAAACGGGAAACACTTGACTTTTTCGATAATGGCTGTAAGTACCTGAATCAGTCAAGACCGATCCAAGAAACCAGAAACCACACTATGTCTAAAAAAGCAAAGGAAATTTGATTTGGGGATGTACAAAGATGAGAGAACAGTTGAGAAGCCAAAGAGGGGTTAGTGAGTTTATTCAAAATCTGTTGGTCTGCACAGACTTGGCAGAATCCAGGAGTCAGAAGTTCACCTGGAGAGCTGTGGCAAGAATAGGGGCTGTGCCCCTTTGACTGGGACCACAAAGTGAGGGGATCTGGTGGTAGCTGGAGATTGGTAACTTCAGAGCTGCTGTGTAACTGAAGCCCATCAACAAAGGACAAGAAAGGCCTCGACTTCCAGCCACTTCCTCTTCTCTAGGCTCCCACGGTTACCTCCTATTAGCTAAATATCCTGTTACTGACTTCTCTAGGGATCTGAAATTATTCTTCCTTGAGACAGAGACCAGAACAGAAAGAAGACAGAGAATATATAAGAGATAAAAGAGAAAAATGAGCTCAGTGTGGTGGTGCACACCTGTAATCCCAGCGGCTCAGGAGGCTGAAGCAGGAGGACTTGAGTTCAAAGCCAGCCTCAGCAAAAGTGAGGCACTAAGGTACTCAGTGAGACCTTATCTCTAAATAAAATCCAAAATAGGGATGGGGGTGTGGCTTAGTGTTTGAGCATCCCTGAGTTCAATCTCTGTTACCACTCCCCACACCCACCAAAAAAAGAAAGAAAGAAAGAACAATGATGACTATATAATCTCTTTATATCATTATGATTTAGGCAAAATTGATGCTTATAGGCATTCGTGTTCTAGACTCTCTGAGGTATATGCTGTTTCCCAAAGGATGCTGTGTCTTGCCTCTGTGTCTTAGCCCAGTCTTCTCCCTTGCCTGAAATACCTCTTTCCTCTCCACCCACTTGACATATAGCTGCTTATCATTTATGATGTGCCACTCTAAGGCCTTTCCCACTCACCATCCCTGTCCCTGATGAACTTGGGTGCATTCTCCTTTGTACCACTGTGTATCTACCATGGTACCTCATCATTGCAGTTCACATTTCTACCCTCCCCTACCAAATGGGAAGTTTGAGAGAGCAAGGGTTGTTTGTTTCAGGTCTTTAGTACCTATCACAGTGCCTGGCTTATAATTCTGTACAGAAGTTAATGAAAAAAATAAATGCTCAGATGGATGGCAGATGAGGTTCCATTAGATCTAGATAAGTATTCATTGGTGTTCTGCCCTGACAGTCTAGGTGTTTCTACCACCAGTCCAGCCTTTCACTCTTGGATATTAAAATAAATTTTAACTTTATTAATTAGTTGCAAGGATGACACAATGATTTCTTCCTTTGTTGACTGGTAAGCTACTACTTGACTGTAAAAGAGTATTCTAGGTGTTAAGGGGCCTTGGGGAATGTGTAGTCTAACTGAATCATTTGTCTATTTTAAAATTTTTCATTTTTTCATTGGCCAGCATTAGTACATATTAAAATAATCTGTATCCTTATATAACTAAGTATATATTTTTATTTTTAAAAGTACCACACAACAAGTAGATCATAAATTGGTTTTAAAAAGTTTATATGTATGCACTTTTATCTGTCATAAAATTGAAACTATAAGATATATTGATTCTACTGATTGACAGGAGTCAATTGAGCTACATTTTGGTAAATTTTATTGATAGGATTATGGAGTTGGATAATATTATGGTTAAGTGAAGTAAGCCAATCCCCAAAAGCCAAATGCCAAATGTTTTCTCTGATATGTGGATACTGATCCATAATATGGATGGGGTGGGAGGGAGCATAGGAGTAATAGATGAACTTTAGATAGGGCAAAGGGGAGGGAGGGGGAGGAAGGGGGCATGGGAGTAGGAATGAGGTGGACATCATTACCCTAAGTACCTGTATGAAGACACAAATAGTGTGACTCTACTCTGTGTACAATCAGAAACATGGAAATTTGTGCTCTGAATGTGTAACATGAATTGAAACACATTCTGCTATCGTATATAACAAATTAGAATAAATAAATTTAAAAAGGAATGAATTATTAATATAGTACTTTTTCTTTTATTATGTTCCAGTGTAATAATGTTGGAGCTCACAAATAAATTTGTTATTGAGTAGAAATTTATTTTTTCTCTCCTTTTTTTTTCCCTTTGCAACCAAGATTTGAACCCAGGGAAAATTAACTATTGAGCCAAATCCCTAGCCTTTTATTTTATATGTGTGTGTGTGTGTGTGTGTGTGTGTGTGTGTGTGTGTGACAGGCTCCCATTAAATGGCTTAAGTCCTCACTGAGTTATTGAGGCTGGCTTTGAACTTGCAATCTTTCTACCTTCTCCTCACAAGCTGTTGGGATTACAGGTGTGTGCACCATGCTTGGCTAGGAAGTTTTTTCTGAAGATTCCAATAGTTAATAGAGTAATAAGAAGATTCTATAAGAATTATTAAAATTGGGGTGGTGGGTTTATGGTTGTCTACATGCAGGATGAAGAAAAGAAGCAAAGCAAGATTACTATCTATGTGGAGGAAAATCCTCATGGATAGAATCCATTCCATATTTTTATTTTAGTCCATACATACTTGAACTCATCATCTTGCTCACACTCTTTAAATTCATTTAGTAATTCAATACTCACTCTCTTGTGATTGTTAATATTTTGTGCCAACTTGACTGGACCAGGGGCTTCCTGGATATTGGATCAAACGTCAGTCTGTGTGTGTCAGTGAGAAAGTTTTTAGATGAAATTAACATTTTAATCAGTACACAGAGTAAAACAGACTGCTTCTTCCAGTCAATTCAGAACTTATGAAAAAAAATGTTGATCCTTTATGGAGTAAAGGGAAACTCCTCTGCCTGACTGCTGTTGCTAAAACCCTGGTCTTTTCTGACCTTTAGACCTGCATTGAAACACCAGGTCTTCTTGAAATTTAATTCCTCCAGCATTCGCACTGAGATTAAAACATTAGTTCTCCTGGTTTCCCTGAAGATTGCAGATTTCAAGAATTCTCAGTATCCATAAGAGGTGAGATAAAGTGATAATTTCATATATATATATATATATATATATATATATATATATATATATACACACACACACACACACAAACACAGACACACACATATTGATGTGTATGTATACATGGAAAATATCTATAAATGTATATATACTATATATCCATATATAATATACACATGTACATATATGCATATATAATTATATGTGTATATCATTGTTTTCTTTCTCTGGAAAATACAGATTTTGGTACCAAGAGTAGTTCAAAAGCAATAAAATTTTAAGGATGTTTTCTGAAATGGTGCTGGGGTTTCTAAAATTGGCTCTTTAGTCTGATTAAATTCAAAGATGCTAATGAGTCTATTTCCAATGGTAAAGTGAACCCTGGCACTCTATCGCATAGTCATGTAATAACAACACACAAAATATCACCACTGGGTACTCTTAATCAACCATTTATAGGAAGGAAGGATCCAGGTTACTATGCAATGTGATACTTTTGAACATGTTTGGCAAACAAAATTAAGAAATTGGTTGGTTGAACCTGTTGTCTCTAGGTAAAGTACAGAAAGAAATCGAACAACTCAGGGATTGTAAAGTTCAGCTGGGGCATCATGTGACTTGAAAGCTTCCATGTTTTCCCTCGAGAAGACCCTATGTCCTCTAGCTGCAGGGCTGAGATTGCTGAAAATCAAATGCAGAACCCCACTGGTTGGTCTCAAAGAAACAATCTCAGTTACTGTCTGAATTACAATTGAAATTGAGCTCCCAGTCTTAAAGGACCTCTGTTAATGTGAGGCATAATTTGGAAGGAATAGGGTACTTTCAGTGAATGGAAGAGCCTACACCTGTCCCATCATTGATTTTGTAATCACATAACGGCTTCACGGCTGGCAAGGAATTTTGCTTCAAGATACATTATAACTTCAATGTCATCTATATTTGATTCAGATGATATTTAAAGTTTCAGTAAAGTTGGAATGAAGTGAATCTATTTCACATGCAAGAGGGCATGAATTTTGGGAGGCCATGGGGAAAATACTATGGATTGAATCATGTCCCTTCTTACCCCAAAATGCATGTGTTGAAGTGCTAACCCTCAACATAATACTATTTGGATATGGGGCCTTTTGGAGATAATTGGGGTTAGATGAAGTCATGAAGATGAGACTTTTATGATAATATTAGTGATTTTATAAGAATAGACACTGAGAAGCTTGTGTGTTCCCTTTCTGTTTCTCTCTGTCTCTATCTCACAATCTCTTTCTCTCTTTCTTCCTTGTGAGGAGCACCGAGGAGATGGCCGTTGGCAAGACAGGAAGAGAGCCAGAACCTAACCATCATAGTGTGTTGGTCTTGGACTTTCAGCCTCTGGTGCTGTGAGAAATACCTTTTTGGTTTTTTAAGCCATGTAATAAAGGTTGCTGTGTTACAGCAGCATAAGTAAACTAAGACACTGTATCAATGTAGAAAATTCTAGGCCCTGTTCCAACCAAAGGAGCACAAGCTATCCTTGCCCCGGCTTTCCCCACTAGCTATTCTTCCCATACCAAACCCTCATGACCTAAATAGCAGAAGTCAAGTTTTATAAGTAGAATGGTTAAAGAACTCTGATCCTATCAGGCTTACTAACATTTAAAAAAATCTACATGTAACAATATAAATAAATTGGTTTTAAGTTGAACTACCCAAGTATCTTTAAATTCTGCTTTTGTATGTATATAAATATGTCTCCTAAACTGTGATGCCCGTGGCACATCTTCATTGGCAAGAATCACCATTTTGGAAAGAAAATTCAAAACAATATTTAATATATTTTATGCAAGCTCAATTATACCAAAAAAATCTAATCTTCCAGTGAAATAAATTTTTTAAAACTTTAAGTAAATTTTTCCATCTGAATGAAAGCTTTGACAGTTTATAAGACCTTCAATGTTTATGTCTTATTTTATTATTCAGGGTAATTTTTAGTTGACACAGTTTCTCTTCAGCATGGTATTTCCCAGTGGCATTTTTATTTCTAAATTCCTATTCTATCAAATCAACATTATTTGTATCAAATATTGCATTTCCCATGGAAAATTGAAGGCTCTTTATTTTATAAACTCTCCATTCTAATTTGATCTTATATGAATTTTGCCCTTTTAAGTCAAATGATTTGACAAACAAAAACATTTCTGGAGTGAAATGAGGTTTAAATAACAATGACAAATATTCTGAAATATTTAACAGTTGAATCTTTTTAGTCATTTTTTCCAAATGTGTAAAACAAGCAAACATACTTAACAAAACAGCCAGAGTAAAAAGTCAGTGTACTAAACAGAGACAATCAACAGCTGGTAGAAAATTGAATTGAACCTTGTCCAGAGACAATAGAAAAAGGAAATTAAAGGCTTCAAAATACTTATAGCAGGCTAGAGTAAATCCAAATGCATTTGGGGGTCATTAAAACATCTTGAACAATTTTCCAAAGATTTTTGGTTCAAGAAGCCCAAAAAGATTTTGCCAAGCACTACTTTCTTCTCATTGTATTTCATGAGAAATTTAATCCATATGTTTCTGATTCATTTATACTTAAGTCATCAAACAGTTCTTGGGCAAGAGCTATTTGATTTCTAAGAAACTGTTTGGGCCTTTTATAGAAGTCTGCTCATTTTCTTTGAAGTAAGTTTTGTAAAACTGAAAATACTTGACTTGTTGTTCTGAACCCAGCTTTTAAGTTGTCATTCAATCATAGAACCTTCTATTTTAGAGGAGATGTCAAAGGCAATCTATCCCCAAATCCAACTCAAAGTAGAATATCTCTTACCAGTTTTCGGCAGATAAAATTTTGGATTTTTTTCTTGATCATTTACAGTGATAAGAAACTTTCTAATTCAGAAGAAAAACTTATTCTCTCCCTTTTCCTATCATTATTATTTGACATTTATAGGGCTGTGTGTGTGAAGTATAACTTATTTTTCTCTTTCTAGAGTGCTTCCTGGTGCATGGTAATACTTGTTTTGATTTTAAATAGTTCTGAAATTTAACCTGACATCAAGAAACTACCTCCAGTTTGAAACACTGGTTCATTTTAGAAATCTTCATCAGATTTTTTGTTTGAATATGTAAGAATCATAGATACATATTTTGCAGAAATATCTCCACGAATCTAGATCATTCTCCATAAGAAACTGTGATTTCCCCAATTTATAAATGGGGAAACTAAATTTCAGAGAATTGATTAGTTTCAATGAGGTGACATGACTGATGAGCAGCTCTCATGTTCAAACTTAGGCCATGTTGATTCTAAAAAACCTGCAGATCTTTCATTTACATTAAACTAAATCCTGATTAAAATTCCCTGCTAATGGCTTTGTCTCAATAAAGTGGATATAACAAACCCAACCAGATTTAACACACTTCCATATTTTACTATTTCAGTCTAATTATATATTAGGCTGATTTACATAAAACCCCAGGTATTGGCAGCCAAATATGATTGACTCCATGTTTACATTAAGTTTTGCAGTACAAATTTCTGGTTGTGCCTATATAAGCTCAGTAGTTTAATAAATAATAGAAGGTATTCTCTCTTTTAATATTCATATTGTAGCTCAAATACTCAAATCCTTATTCCCTGGTGATATTTCTACCTATTTTCTTTTAACTCCCTCTTAATTCTCTTAATCTATGGGTTGTCCAATAGCTGAAAATGTAACTCCTCTCAGCTCTTTTTTTTAATCTCTTTTAAATTTTTTTTGGTTGATTTTTTGTTTTCATTACTGGCATTGAAGGCTCTCTGGTGGAAATCATTTTTATTTACAAAAAAGCTCTGAATTCTAATCTCTAAGTAAAATATATGTTATTGCTCAAGTTATTTGATTAATTTTCAGAAGTTTATATTTTCCTTTTCTTTGCTCAACATCTCTAAACATCTACTCTGTGGATAACAGAAGAAACTTGCAATAGAAGTTTTGAGGGAATCTTCCATTGAAAAATCACTTTTAGGGAGAAGAATTGGAGAAGAAAACAAATAGCAATAGAATGCATGTATATAATATATTTACAGTTATGGATTGACTGATTATGGACAGGGCATCATGATGAAAGGCAGGAATGGTTATAGTTGAATGGAGAACAGGCTTTCACTTGGCAAAATGCACCAGAACAGGTTGGTAGGACGAGAAAAAAATTATAGCATCGGAATTGGTATATTTTCTAAGCAAGGAATGTGGATTGAGATAGCACAAAAGACTATCACAAGAGACTGAGATCAGTCTCATCAACATGAATTGCATAGGCAAAAACTGTAGAAAAGAGTGTTTTAGAAAGGACCTCAGCTGAATGTCGTAAATTTAGAGAGGTTTTAACAAAAGTTCTGGTGTTTCTCAGAAAGTATGCTGTACAGGTGGAACTGGACTCAATATGTCAGAAATCTGAATCCCATCCTTTTTACCTCTGGTGTGATCATGTTACTTAGGATAAGAGGTGGGGAACAGAAGCTGAGGGGGGAAATGTAAGCTTTGGAGGCTCACTCTGTGACTATTCTCACTGGTAAATTCCAAGCTGGGTCACTATCTATATGACACATTCAGTAGATATGAAAACTGTTCATGGATATAAATGTACTATGATACCCATTCAGGAAAAAAGTTTCACTTTAAAAGAAAAACCTAAAGCCAAATTTCACAACAAAATTAACGATGCAATTAACGAAGAGGAGCTGAGTCAAAATGTCTGTGGATCAGACAAGTCTGGAATCAGACAAGAAAAAACCTGAACCTGGGTGGAGTAAATATAAAACCTGGCAATGACTAAGTTATTGATCTCGAGTATTAAGTATGGATTGTATATGTAATCTAATCATAAACCAAATCAAAGGCAGTCTTATTTGTGAAACTGTAATGGCTGTTCTTTTAATTTATGATTATCAGCTTGCCAAAGCTCATTTAAAAACATATATAAGGATCAATCATCATTTGAAAGCTTTGGAGAAGATGTTGTAAAACTATCACTACTGCTTTCAGTTTGGAGGCAGAGAGTTAAATGTGGGGCAAGTTCTCAGAGGATCTTAGAGCTGATATATTTTTATTTTATTTCTCCACGAATAAAGAAGTTAAAAGTTAAGAAATGTTACGTTAGCAAGAAAGTCAATAAAGAATTAGTTTTATGTATGAACTGTTACTACTTCATTGAGCAGGCTTACTCCTTGTATCTTTCTTATCTCACACCTTACATATTTCCATTTTCAATATTTACCCTCAATAATATTAAATAATTTGCAAATTATGTAGAGGCAATTTGTAAATCCTAGGGGAAATAAGAGCAGGGAGATTGTGCAGTCCTACATTTCCTTCAAGTTTTTATCTATAAAGTCCCCAATGCAAAACCTCTTAGGAATTCAGAACCCAATTGGAAAAAAAAAAAATCAGGAAAAGTCTAAGAAGAAAAAAGACACCAGGATGCTCATTTACAATAATCACATTTTACTCAGTTAGCAATTGTTTTGTTAGGAGCATACAGTTAATGTGGGGAAGGCATTTAACTTCTAGAGTATGATTGAATCTGTTTGCTTCATAAAGGAATCATTGAGCCAGGCAAGGTGGTGCACACCTGTAATTCCAGTGGCTCAGAAGGCTGAGGCAAGAGGATCGCAAGTTCAAAGCCAGCCTCAGCAACTTCGTGAGGCCCTAAAAACTTAGGGAGTCCCTGTTTCAAAAAAAAAAAAAAAACACAAATAAATAAAAGAAGAAGAATCACTAGTCCTCTTGCCAGGAAAAGGCTAATGGATAGTGAGTTGCAATAGCAACAATAATAATTCAATTTCAATTTTCTTTGACAAATAAAGGGCAAATATTTGCAACCAGAGCATAACTGAGGCTTTCAGAAAATTTTAAAGACCAGAAGGTTATTTCAAGGTAACATATTTTTTGTATCTCTTAGTTAATATAGGTAGCATAGAAGTGCCAAGATTTGTGCTATATTCTTACCTTTGTTGTTGGCTTACACCCTTCCAGCAACCCTGTAAGACAGTCAAATAAACGTCAATGTCAGGAAGATGGAGTATTTCTCCTGAAGACTGGAGTCGGTAAGTAACAAATTTGACCCTTGAGCCTAGCACCCTGGAAACCAGGGCCAGAGCCAACACTCACTGCTGTGGCCACAAATATGGCAGGGGAGTGATCAGAGAGACCGACATAAGAACTCTTCCTTCGTTTTATCAATATCTATAAAATTCTATCACTACCATGCTGAGAAAAAAATGGTTATAATTTTGAACTTTTATCAGACATAAACAAATGTTAGAATATATTTTCTTGTTTATTTATTTATTTATTTATTACATACATGACAATAGTGGAATGCATTACACTCATTATCACCCTATATTTTCATTGAGATAACACATTTTTAATGTTTTTATTAGTGCATTGTATTTATACATAATGGTGGGGTCCATTTGGACATAATTGTATATACATGGAATCTAATGTGCTCCCTCTGAGTTCCTACTACTTCCTCTTTCCCTCCTCTCCTCCTCCTTTTGTTCCCCCAGCCCCCATTCTCTCTTCCTCTCCTTGACTGTTCTCTACTCTCTTTATTGTTTTTTAACTGGTGCTTTATAGATAGATATACCTAATTTTAAGACTACATATGCATCAGTATTGGAGTTGTTGCAGTCTGAATGCAAATATCCACTTTATTTTACTATTTGAGTTGTTCCAGCTGTTTCCTGTAAAGTAGGCATATTAAAGTGATTCCTATCCGCCTCACTTTTGTATGAGCAACATGACTCCAATCTGAAAGTGACCTGTCAATGTGAGACAATCAGTGCATGGAATCTTAGACCAAGCCTGAATCTTCTTACCATGGGCTCATGGTGACTTCTTTTTTTAATATTTATTTTTTAGTTGTAGTTGGACACAATACCTTTATTTTATTTATTTATTTTTATGTGGTGCTGAGGATTGAACCCAGGGCCTCGCATGTGCTAGGTGAGTGCTCTACCGCTGAGCCACAACCCCAGCCCCTCATGGTGACTTCTACTATGAACATTTCCCTAATGGAAATAAAAACATCCATATTTTTTATATCTGCCGTATAGAGCTCTGTATAACATACTTATACCAAAATATCTGACATATATATATATATATATATATATATATATATATATATATATATATATATATATAATTCTCTTAATTATTATGCAATAATTATCATGCAATAATTTTCTTGTAAATCACTATTCCTGATTCAAGTAAACTAGAGAGCACTTGATTTTTTTAACATTATTCATTCAGTTAAAAATACATGTATGTGTTTATGATAACATGTGTTATACTCAAATCTTTATACATCCTTTCAATATTTGTTGCACAAATATTAAAATGAGTCGAATTTTAATTAATTTGAGGTTATTTTTCAGTCATTAACTCGTCTGATGTGATATTTTCTCATATTACTTTACTGGAGAGAGCAGATCTCTTAAGAGGGTCCCTGGCAGCTCTGGCGTGTATCAATAGACCATACCAACCTGATTCTCTACAACCTCTCAGAATGTGCACCAACACTGTTTGGTTTCTTTATCTATATCTATTATTTGTCTTTATGTTCCTTCTCCCTTTCAATGTCTTTATTTTCTATTTCTCTCTTGAAGTTACCATTTTCCTACACTTGATCTTGTGATTCTGTACATTGCTTCCTCTTCTTAGTAGGAAATGGAGCTACTGAGATTCTGTTCTGAGGGGTGAAAAGAAGACAAACATAGGTGACAGAGGTGATATAACCGCATCACCTTTTCCTGATGGATGTTGGGCACAAATTCCCTCCATCTCAAAGCTTGGCAAGCTAACTGTAGGGCTCTTTGGGGGATTCTTTTGGAAAAAAGGAAAACCCTCTTGTTCCCATTAAAGGGGTTTGTTTGTGAAGTCTTCTTATGCAACCAGTGCCATGTGGGAAGAAAGAGAGGATTAAGAACATCATAATAGGCACAAAAATAGGGCCAATTTTCACATTACAGAGCTAAATTGGAAAGGAAGGAAATAAAGACATCAGTGGATAAAATTAATGTAATTGGAGAATACTGTAGTCAAAGTAGTTTGTTTGCTCTAATCTTGTACACGATATAAAAATGTTGTTGCAAATGGACCCCAGCTGCAAGTAATCACAGTCAGAGGCTAAATGAAATCAACAGTGATGATCTGGGAGCGAGGCAAATGCCCATGCAGCTTTTTTGGGGGAGGAAAAAAGACAATCAACAGTCTCATGATTAATATATGAAAAAATGTGTAACAACTCTGAAAATTAATTCCTACGTACCAGCTAAGAAGTTGAAAAGATCAGAAATGTTCCTCAAGCTTCACAATTCTTTTATTTATGATTGGTTTTTCCTTTTTTAAATGGCAGAGATACCAATCTTGCATATATGTTCAGCCCCATCAATCAGAAGAGCCATTTAGTGCAAAAGTCCTTTTAAAAAGGTATGTTTGTACAAAAATGGAGAAGAAAATCTATTCCCCAGTCCCAAGTTGAAGGTAATTTAATGATTATATGTCTGTGTGAGTGTGTTTGTGTTACACACTATATTCTAAAGCTTTGCTTCTTTTCTAACAAACTTTAAAGTGTAACAATATCATCAATAAAAACACTAACACATCCATACACACACACACACACACAGATTTCAAGAGAAAAGTTTCTTAATTATATCCCTCTTTTTTAATATAAAAAATTGTACTTATGTAAGAATGACAAGGTTTAGTTGTGAATATCTTATAAGTAAATGACTGAACACATTGTTATGTTGTGTATTTAAATGTCACCAGAAAAGGCCCACATGTTAATAGCTTGATCCCCAGCCTGTAGCATAATTGAAAAGTGGCAGAACCTTTAAGAATTGGGGCCTAGGGAAAGGAAGTAGGGTCCCTTATGGTGTACTATTGAAGGGAATATTGGGACCCCGGCCCTTTCTCTCTTTTTGCTTCCTGACTGCCATGAGGTGAGCTTCTTTGCTCTGCCACCACCCACCACCATAAGGTCCAAACGTAACCCAGCCCAACATGGACTGAAACCTCTGAAATCATGAGCCAAAATAAACCTTTTCTCCCTTCTTAAGTGATTATCTCAGGTATTTTGACACAGTGACAGAAAGCTGACCAATACAACTATGCTTATTCTATTACAACCTGATGTCTGTCTGGGAAAGGACTTCATAGAAAAGTGTGTGGTATATCCCTAACAATGACAGGGTACACAAACCCTATTCAAATGACTTCCTCACTCATGTCATAAGGAAGCATTATTGCTTCTCTCAAGATAAGTGACACTCAGCTACTTGGATCATCGATTTTAATCCAATATTTGAGGGGAAATTTCAATGATTTGGATAGTAAGGAAAACATCATTCTGCTATTGATGTCAATTCAGGGTGCCAATTATACATGGATATAAAATATAAAATACAAAACTTATGCTATTCAGTGCTATCTGCCTTCACAATTCTAGCAGGGAGAAGCTTATTCTCTCCTACATCAAAGCCGTGTGCAAATTGTTGTTCTTCACATTATTTTCCTTGTTGTCTTCCCAGATCCACTCCCAATTTGAAACTGAATCCATGACGCTTGCACTACTTGTTTGTCTTCTGTATCATCCAGATGCAAGATGCACGGAAGCAGAGCTCTCTTCTGTGCGGGTCCTCACATCTCCCACACGCCTATATCAGAGCACTGTCCCGGGTGTTCAGTCTTCCTATTGTTGAATAAAAGTCTGAAAGTTTGAGTTAATGAATTGTTGTGAAGCGTTAGAGTTATTGACTTAATAGATTCCAGCTGCACTTCTAAACGATTTGCTAACACTCCCAAATTCTTTTTGAGGTTATTTCCAGTTTTGAAAAGATGACCTAAAAATCTAGTATTTACTCTCAAACATCGAGGTGACCATTATGTCCTCCACCTTCTCACTTACTCTCCTCAGAGCCAATATTGACAAAGATGAATTGAGCTCAGAATAGTGCAGTGGTTAAAAGCACGGGCTCTTCTATCAGTATAACTTGCTATCAAATTGGATTTCCCACCTTCTAAGCATGACTATGAGCAAGGCAGATAATCTCTCTGTAGCTCAGCCTCTGTACAGTGATCCCAATAATTCCTCTTTCTTTGAGCTGTGAGACTTGATGCAGTGATGTATGCAACATTCTTAACCACAGAGTCTGGCACATAAGAAATTTCCCAAAGTAGCACCTCATCGTATCACCTGTTCTTGCTATGATTGGTTCTGTGAAAGGTGCCGTCTGATCCAACACGCAAGCAAAGTTCATGCTGAGCATCTTGTTTGTGCAGGTAGTAAAATGTGGTGAACACTGATGTATTCCATTTACAATGAAAGCAAAGTTTAACATTCACTTAAGTTACAGGTTAAATATGATGTCACCATGAAAAGTTCTTGATATTACACAGTTTTCTTTTATTCTCTAGTTTTGTTGATGCATAATTAATTAATTAAAAGCAATTATGATGCAAAATGTGATGTTTTAACATAGGTTGTGCATTGTTGAATGATTACCAAAAGCCAGTTAGTTAATATATCCATCATTTTACACAGTTATTTGTGTGTGAGAGATGAGAACATTTAAGATCCACACTCTACAATTCTAATGTATACATTTTTATTGATTATAGTCACTGTACTGTACAGTAGATCTCCACAACTAACCATCTAACTGAAACTTCATCACTTCTAACCCATATCTCACCATCTTTTCTTCTGCCCCCACCCACCTTGTGACCTCCATCTAACTCTCTGCTTCTGTGAGTTCAACATTTTCACATGCCTGACTTTTTTCACTTAACATAAGGTGTTCCAGGTTCATCCATATTGTCTCACAAGATAAGAATTCCATTTAGGGGCTGAGTAGTACTCCATTATGCATATATACCATGTTCTTTATTCATCTAACAATGTCTACTTACAATTATACCATACCTTGTGTATTGTGAATACTGCTATTATGTTCATGGGATTGCAGACATATCTTTGACATACTGATCTGATTTCTTTTGTATATATAGCCAGAAATGGGATTGCTGTATCATATGATGCTGTATCAAATGGAATTGCTGTGTCATATTTTTATTTTATTTTTTTTGAGGAACCTTCCTACCATTTCCATAATGGCTGTTTTAACATTAACTTGTATTTTCACACTCACTGTACAAAGGTTGCCTTTTCTCTACATGGTTGCAAGTGTTTGTTATCTTTTATCTTTCTTATTATAGTCATCCCAACAGGTGTGAGGAAATAACTTATTTTTGTTTTAATTTCCATTTCCCTGATGATTAATGATCTGAAGATTTCTATCATATACATGTTGATAAGTGTCTCGTTACTTTTGAAAAGTTTTCATGTTTTTGTTTGAGATTGGTTTGGTTATTTGGGATCTTTTATGGTTCCATACAAATTTGAAGGTCAATTTTTTTTTCTATTTCTGCAAAAAACTGCCATTGGTTATGCAATGGTCATATATTAATATATCACAAGGAATCCCAACTTTTATGTGTGACTATAATGAGCCATTTTTTTTTAAAAAAGAAGGGAAATCAGAAGAAAGAAAGAGAATCAGCAGGAGGGAGAGAGAAGAAAAAGTGCAGTACAGGAAATGAAATTGATCAAATGTTATGTGCTTGTACAAATGTGTCCCAATAAATCCCTCCATTGTATACAATTTAATGTACTGAATACATTATCTCTAAAATGCCATTGAAATTTTGATGGAGGTTTCATTCACTCTGAGTTGGATAGTATGGATTTTTTTAAACAATACTAGTTATTCCAACCCATGAACCCATCTGTTTGGATCTTCTTTAATTTCTTTCATCAGTATTTTATATTTTTCTTTGTATATATCTTTCAGCTCTTTAAGAAGCTTCATTGTTCATGTATAGAAAAATGACTGATTTTTGTGTTTTGATTTTGTATCATAATAGTTTACTGGTTTTTTTTTTGTAGAGCTTTTAGAGATTTCTGTTTTTAAAAATATATAAGATCATGTTAGTGTGAACAGAGACAATTTAACTTTTCAGTTTAGCTGCCTTTTATTTCTTTTTTTTCTTGCCTGATTGCTCAGGCTATGACTTCCAGTACTATATTGACTAGAAGCATTGAGAATGGGCATCCTTATCTTGCTCCTGATCTTAGAATTCTAACTCAGTTGAGTCATCTGTGGGCTTGTCGTCAATGATCCTTTTTTATGTTAAGATGCACTCCTTCCATATTTGTTGAGTGTTTTTATTATAAATGGATGTGAATTTTGTCACATTTTTGCATCTGCTGAGATGATTGTATAGCTTTATCCTTCTTTCTGTTAATGATGTATCACATTTATTGCTTTTTTCATATATTGATCTATCCTTGCATCTCAGAGATAAATCCTACTTAATTAAATTATATCATTTGGTTATTGTGCCATATTTTGTTAAGGATTTTTGCATCTATATTTATCAGGGATAATGAACAATAATATTGTTTTCACATTATAAAAGTCCCCATTTCTGATTTCTTTTAAATAAACTCGCATATAATATTTATGACTCTGTTGAAATAACCAACAGGAGTCACAAATTGTATAAGATTAGCAGCCTCTCTGTTAATATGTGTATGACTAAATGTAGAATAAAATTCTACCTAATGAGAAAAAAAATCTCATCTTTAGAAATGTACCTTATAGCAAAATTCAGATGTGAAACACCTAATTTGTAAAACATGTAAGATTAGATTAAAGCAGTCTCAGCATTTGGCTTATAAGAACTCAACTTCTAATTTGAGGTGAGTGTCAAATTCCTAGTGAAAACCTTTCATATTCCTGATTTGAGGTTCCTCATCCTAAACACATCATAATCATATTCAATATTGCTCATTAAAAAATATTAGTTAATATAAAAAGAAAAACCTTCTATGAGTAGCCAAAAACATTTATTTATTTATTATCTTTATTGATTTTTAAATATATAAATGCATTACAATTCTTATTACACATATAAAGCACAGTTTTTCATAACTCTGGTTGCACATAAAGCAATTTCATACCAATTCGTATCTTCATACATATACTTTGGATAATGATGTCCATTACATTCCACCATCATTACTAACCTCCTGCCCCCTCCCCTCTTATCCCTCTGCCCTATCTAGAGTTTGTCTATTCCTCCCATGCTCCCCCTCCCTACACCACTATGAATCAGTCACCTTATATCAGAGAAAACATTTGTTTTTTGGGATTGGCTAACTTCACTTAGCATTATCTTCTCCAACTCCATCCATTTACATGAGACTGCCATGATTTTATTCTTTTTATTGCTGAGTAATATTCCATTGTGTATATATGCCACATTGTTTTTATCCATTCATGCACTGAAGGGCATCTAGTTTGGCTCCACAGTTTAGCTATTGTGAATTGTGCTGCTATAAACATCGATGTGGCTGTGTCCCTGTAGTATGCTGTTTTTAAGTTCTTTGAGTATAGACTGCGGAGAGTTTTACACTTAAAAAAAAAAAAATGTCTAGAGTCAGCCATGGTCTCATGTTTTGATTCAGGAGCCACCTAAGGCCTAGCATCCTGGAAAGGCAAAGTCATGTTGCCACTTCAATATTTGGACAAAACTTGTCAAAACCACTCATAGAAAAGCACAAGATGGTGTGTTTTATTTCATTTAGCTCTAACCTTGTTTGTATAGGTGTTTCCACCTTTCTACCTTCCAACGCACAATTGGGGAGTTTCCTTTACGACATGAAGCATGGTCTGACATGGTAGCTCACTTAGGCCTACCCATCTGAAAATCTGACATAGAAAACAATGAGATGAGTGTTTTAAAACTGGGAAAGCAGATTGCCTCCTCCAGTGTGAAGATTATAAATTAAATTACAATTTTAGTAGGGAAATGATTTTGATTTCAGTTTGTCATTCACATCTTTTTAGATAAACTTTACTTTTAAATTATTTTTAAAAAAAAGGTAAATTTTTGGAAGGATGCAAAAATTGCTTTAAAAGCTTCTTTTGGAGTGTATGAATTCAAAAATTTGGTCAAAATAGGAAAGAATTTGAATTATTAAAGCTTAGATTATTGAATATCTTTGTCTTTATCATCATCAAATTTCAGAAGCTATTCCCTTACGCTGAACCACATTATCTTAGCCTTAGAACAAATATCAGCCTCAAGAAGTCCAGGTACCTAGATTATGCTACCTCTTCAGAGGTCACCGAGCTAATGCCTTTCTTAATACCAACAGCTGTCAAATAGTACTATCATACCTAGCTTGTAAGGATGTTTTATGTATAAACTGATGATTTTAACCATTTAAACACTGCTTGCCATCCATCAGTATCAAGGTTTTATGGTCAGTTATGCCTTCATCGTGACAAGGAGAAGTTTCTTACATGGTTTTGAATAATTGTGTCCACTCACTACCTCTCTGGGAAGTAGATTAGTGTGGTGAGCTTGAATGGTGGAGGTGAAACGTGGACATTTAAACCTGGTTTTGAAAGGATTTTCAATAGGACTCAAATGGGCTTTAATTATGGTTCAAGTAAAGGATATTTCTACTCATCTCATGACAATAAAACTGTTATGGTTTGGATCTGAAATGCACCCTCAACTCTCATAGGTTGAAGGACTGGTCTCTAATTCAAGAATGTCCAGTGATGGGGCTTTAAGAAATGATTAATGGCATTTTTGGGGGCTCTGACTTCATCAATGGATTAATCCAAGGTTAACTGAATGTACTACTGGGAGTGGTGGACGGTTAGGGGAAAAAGGTCCCTGGAGGCATTACCTTGGAACGACATCTTGCTCTCTCTCTGGCCACCAAGAACTGAGAAGTTTTCTTCTGCCGTGCTCTTACATTATGATGTTCAACCTCACCTCAGGCCCAAAGAAATGCAGCCCTCTGAAACCATAAGCCAGGATGAATCTTTCTTCCCCTAAGTTGTTTATCGTAGGTATTTATTACAGTGACAAAAAGCTGAATAACACAACAACTTCATACCTAGAATGAGTTTAATATTTCAACCACAAAGAGGAAATCTGATGGGTTTCCAAATGAGGTATAATGAAGCCTTAGGTTTTTATGCCCTGAAATATCAGCAATTAATAAGCGTAAATGGTGAAATCACTTAATTTGTAAATAACAAATAAATATAATATTTCCATGCCCAAGAGGATGTGATGTCTCCTAATAAGCATATAAGAATGGTTAGATTTGTAAAATGTCTTAAAATTCTTGACTGAAATAAAAATCAATATGTGCAATTTTTAAAATAAAAAAATTTGGTATATATGAAAAAAGTTATTTAAAAATAGGTCTTCATATAAATGTTGGTGTACAATATAGTTAATAACAGAAAATAATTTACCTTAAAAAAAGGCATTTGGAACCTGCTTAGAGATTCTTAATAGAAAGAAAAATTTTAACTAACAATAGGTGTGTTGCAATCTTTCAAATAATGAGATTGTGTCAACTTGTCTGGGCAGTGCTGAACTTGCACTACAAGATGAGAGTTAAAAATAATAAGAAAATGCCGTCGGAACGTGTTATCATAGTCTAGACCTATGTCTAAAATAGGGAGCTGTAAGGTGTGATCATTGGCTAAAGTTCTGCATATTGAAAGTAGGTTCCAAAACTTGTTTGTTTAATGTCTGTGGTTTTGAAATTCGTCTTGATATCTTTGTGCCATCTGCCTGTTTCCATTTGCCTTGGCACAATGGACGAATATAAACTTTGTACCACGTGAGTAGAAGATCATATAACTACCCTAAAAGTACTTCAGTATTATTTATTGATACCACTTAATACTATTGACCCCAAATCAACTGTTCTAATTTGATAGTGGTAGATCAATATATTTCTGCATTGCTAAAATTTAAAAATGGAGTTTTATATAAGCACCTTCACTTTTTGTATGGGTAAAATAAGTTTAGGTTCCTTCAAAAACTACCTGGCATAAAGCAACACTTCATTCTCATTTCCTTCCTTTGCATAGAATGAGATAATTCCATTTATGTTTGTCCTTTGTATTCCATGAATAGGGGTAGTGGATATATATAAACTTGTCTTTTTTTATGCCAGTTTAAGGGAATACAGACACATATTTTTTTTTCTCCAGAGTGATAGCCAAAAACAGTAAAAACACAGCAAGTGTCTTTAGGTGCTCATAGAATTCTGTATGCTATTGAGAAGTAGCTTGGTAGGAAAGAAGATTAGTTAAAGAGAGCCTCTGTAAACTTTTGCCTAATGGTTTCACTAAAAATGTTTTGGTAAGGAAGATGTCTAGATGGTGAATATAAAAATTTGCTTTTACTGAAAAAAAACAAAACATATCTTCTTTTAAATCTACAAATCTGATTTGTTCTGTAAATGTTGAATAGATACTCTTCTTATTTGTTAGACTAATGTTTTATAAATGGGTGGTCATATCAGAAGCCTGCATAGAGTAGAAAACACTGAGATTTTCTTTTCTTTTTTTCTAGATCTAAATGAAATTAAATGATAGGAAACTTCCAGAGCATCAGTAGCTAAAAAGGTTCCAGATACTCTAAATGTGGTCAATGCTAATGATTACACTACCAAGAGGAGATTTAGTGATTTATTTATTGCTATGCCCACCTTGTATTTACCCGGTAAAGAGGCTTGGTTCCGCCCTGAGACTTGGAGAACCCTTTGCTCAATTACAGCACCACTCGAGCTGCGTTAATATTGAGGAGGCATTTGTTGAAAATTATAGTAGACTCAGAAGTTAATAGCTAAGATAAAGCCAGTAACTTTCGAGTCCAAACCCCAAGCATTTCTAGACTAAAACTGTGGTTTAGAGCAAGTAGAATGAGAAAACAGCTTAAGATTTCAAGATCTGAAGTTATGAAGTTTTGAACTTCTGTCCCTTACTATCTGTGACACTCTGGACCTCTGTCTAAAATTCTCTAAACCTCAGAGACTCTGCAATGATAAAATGAGATAACAAAAGGGGAAATAATGCCTGACACACAATGGATCAAACACATTCATGGCCATTATAGTTTTTAATAGGGCCATTTTCCTCTGAGGTGACAGAATTGTGATGATAGTTCAGTCTTTTTGACTTTCAAGCTCATTATTATTTTTTTTTGTATTATTTCATATGATCTTCTCTGGAGATAATCATAAGCAAACAATTATAACAACTGAATGAGACATGAAGGAGTTACCTTTTTACTCAAGCAAATCTCAAAAGGATAAACATTTAAGATGCTAATACACTTTTTTTAGAAAAAAAATGTATCTTTAAAAAAAATTACGGGCAGCCCACAAAGTAATGTTTAAAAGTACAAGGAAACTGTTTTCATTTATTTTAATCCTGCAGACTTGAAAATACTCTGGGAATACTGTCTTCAAAGAAGAAATTGTATAAATGAGCAACTGGATTTTCTTGCATTTTTAAAGCGATATTTCCTTAAGAAAGCAGGCTTCGTTTCTCAGTGACACAGAAAATTCCTATCATTTTCACTTTGTTCCAAAATTATATTAATGGAGTTTTTGTCATGGGAATAAATTAAAATGGGGCATGCGGCATATGGAACGTGAGGGTATTTCCGCACCATGCGGTTTACAAGAAAACAATCTCATTTAGATCCTATCAGTGACCTCGTGGCTGAGGGGGGGACCACCTGGAGCCCACGCAGAACCTTGCAAGGAATGGGTCCATTCAGCAAAAAAAAAAAAAAAAAAAAAAAAAAAAAAAAAAAAAAAAAGGNCTTGCAAGGAATGGGTCCATTCAGCAAAAAAAAAAAAAAAAAAAAAAAAGAAAAGAAAAGAAAATAAAATAGGATTTTTAAGAAATTTCATTTAGAATTCTACAGAATACATTTATGAAAGCACCTCTTATATTTAAATTAGAATGGGCAATTCCTTGCAGCTATGCAAATTTCACATTGTGTTAAGTCCTGGAGTGTTCCCACAGAAGCATTAAGTTTAAGGACAGTGACCACAAAGAAAAGCTGTAGCAAATGAGAACCAAAACCATAACATATAAATCTCAAAATTTGGAATCATTAAGATCTTCTGCCTGACCCTGTGGCTCTCAGATGTGTGTGACTGCATAATGTAAAGATAAACTGTGCCACTATAGTAAGCCTTCATAACCGTGCTTTTTAAATCGTCAATTTTTTTAGTCTACATGTCATCTAATAAAGAAAATTAAAATGGATCTAAGACAAATCAATCAGATACAATTATCTGCAGACAATATAAAAATATTCCACATGGCACTGAAGCATGTATTTAAATTTAACAAACTTGTAAATGTTAGAAGAGTAGAATGTACATTTTTAAATAATTTTTTTTCTAGGATTTGGAAGATTATTATCATTTTTATTGTAGGCATTTTACCATAGCAATTCCAAATATGATGTGAATCTACATCTATTAAATTTAAGCATATCCAAAGAAAGCAGAACTTGTCCATGCATAGATTGCCTCTAAACAGCAATCTCCAAAAATTCATCCACTTTTGAGGCACTCTAAGGGTAGACAGGAATAATGAAGAGTTCAAGGGAACTGCTACTTTGTGTAATATTTGATTACAGCTTAGCTTTATCATTTAAAAATTTCTGTAATAGAAATGATTTTGAAATTACATATTGACCATCTCTTATAAAATCTTAAACACATTATCTAACTGGTGGGGTGTCCACTGGGAGGGAGGAAGGATGAAAAAGTGTATGATAAAGTGGGTTTTCAGTTAGCATGACTGTATTCAACAAGTTTCAGACGGATCGTTTCTCTGGTTCTGTGAAATTTATGCTTTTAGCCATAACGCTCCAAAGGCAACAAAACCACCCAGTGGGTGTAACTGTCAATATCATTCTTTCTTCCATTTTTCCACTTTTCCACTTTTCCACCCGGATTTAGAAAAATAATAATAACAGTTTCACAACCTACTTCTGAAAGCAAGTATTTATGAGCCAGCAATCATACAGAGAGTCCATCAGAGTGCAGAAGAGCCAAGGGAAGAGGAGGCCAAAGAGAGCCAGAGGAGGGCGGAGAGGACGCAAGAAGAGAACACATACTCGAGATAAATCTAATAGGACTCGCACAGTGAGGCACTCGGCCAACTGCCATATGCCCTGACAAAGATACCAACAGCAGCAGTGCACCCAGGGAGCTGTTTCATCATTAGCCCCTCACCCAGCAGTGGTAGAAACTCATTTAGCTCCATGCTGGACTTTCATTAGGCCAGTCTCGCATCAGATGGTCCCATGTTTTGGCTCTGGAGTGGTGTGGCCCTTTATTGGGGGAGGCAGCCATAATCTCAGCTCAGCAGGGAGCCCGATTGGAGTGTTCCTCTTGACAGATGCCAGGGCACCACGGAGGTGGCAGTGGCCAAGGGGGCCTGGTGCAATACCATCTTTTATGTTGGCATTTTGTGGCACAAAACCTTTTGAAAAGGGGGAGCAAATTCTATCAAATTTATTTTTAACCCGACTTCTACTGAAAATAAGATGGAGTGGGGTTAAAAAAAAAAAATCTACGGAGCTAAAAGCAAAGAGAAAATGCCAGAAATCTTCACTTAGAATCCTAGCAAAGAGCTGAGCTGACACTGGCAATTTATTTATTTTTTTTAACCTCAGGACTGTAATAAAAAGTCAACGAAGCAAGGGATGTCAATATATTCTAATAGCAAAGATGTGAAATGTTAGAGGGCCTCCCCCCTTCTTTATAAGAAAGATTTATTAAAATATACAGACAGAACGAGTATTAATGTTGAACAGAGAAACAGGCATACGTAGGAAAGAGACATTTCTTAGGAAAAGAAACTGAAACTTACAGCAGCGATAAATAATGTGGCTTTGAGAAAAAAAGGAATTTTCAAAAATTGAATTTGAGTTCATTTCTTTTACATCTGTAATATTTTTTCAAGAAATATAGACAAAAGAAAAAACATAGCTGACACTGTTCTTTTTTTATTCCTATGAGCTTTTCCAAGGAGAAAAGAAACATGTTAAATATTTGAATCAGCGATGTCTTTAAAAATCTGATTAAGTTATTGTGATTTGTTGTGTTATGATGCCTTATTCTCTGAAAGTGTTTCAGAAATATAGTAAAATCCCAAAAGTTAATATTTTAAAGTTTCTATGAATTACACAACAAACAATAGATAGTTTAGGAGGAAAAAAATCCCTTAATTTTATTCATTTATTTCATTCATTTAGCTTATTTTATACCAATTATAAATGTCATTAAATTACACACAGATTGTTTTCATAGCAATGTAGTATATATAGTATCTTACATTTACTTTTTCTTCTGACAAGTATTCTTCAAAATGTATATTTTGATTTAAAAGCAGCCTATTGAAGGTTAAACATTTACAAAAATGAAGCAGGAGGAATTTTCCTAATATCATGGTATTTTCAAATGGAAAATGCACATTTGTGTACTTCGAATATTGTAATAAAACATTATCCAGTTTCACAACCATCGAAAATAGCTGTGATGATGTTCTGAGCCCTGAATGCTGAGCAACAAATCAGGGAAGAAGGAATCACTGTTAGTTTCTCGTCCTTCAGAGATGAGAGGCTAGTTTTTGGTAAGATATTCTGGTCTCCATCTCATCTTCTGTTGGATGAAGTTTGCAGATGACTTCAGGTCAATGGGCCATCGGCAGCTTTCTTGGTGCACTGAATCCTCTATAGTACATTTCTCTCCAGGCATGTCCATTCCTCTTTGTCAATGACACGCAGCATAGCACTCACTTCATCATCCCGGCTTATGTCAATTTATAGACATTTTAGGGAACATTGTTGTAGATGGTTTCTTTCACTGGATTGTTTTTTTTTTTTTGAAGAAGCAGCAAATATTACCATTTTCATACTTTTTCCTTTGTTCAAAAATACAAAAATCATACAAAAAAGGAAGTCTATTTTTTCAAACTATGGTTTAATGTTGCAAAGTTACTTTTGAAGAGGAAAAATAATGATAGACATACAAGAAAATATGGCATGAACTCCAAATCCAATAAAAATTAAATAGTTGAAGTTACCAAAAGATCATTGATATTTTAAAGATCCGTTTTCTCTGGCTTTCAATTTTAGAGGTAGAACTAGTATAGACAAGTGTGTGTGTGTGTGTGTGTGTGTGTGTGTGTGTGTGTGTGTGAGAGAGAGAGAGAGAGAGAGAGAGAGAGAGAGAGAGAGAGAAAATAATTACCAGGACCTACCATTAACAGTTCTCCTTACTAGATGTTTTAGCTGCACTTGACGTCGTCATTGCCTGGGACAACAAGCTAGCTGCAGTGTTAGCAAATTGGGCCAAGCCTCTTCCAAGCACCACAGGTATTAGAAAGTTGAGTGCACCCGGGAGCCCTGGAGCAGGTGGGCTGTGTTGAAGCGCCACCTACTGAAACATTGTGTTTCCCAACCCTGCGTTCTCAAAGTTGACGTTTACTACAGCATTGGTTAAACTGGTTCAGGGGGAAAAAAAAATTCCAGTACAGATGAAATCCTATTTTTGGCAAGCAGGGCTCTATAAGTGTGTCAGCTTCAAACTTTACTGAATACAGCAGTTTGTCTATGCTGATGCATTTTCGGTCTCTCTTTGCTAAAGGGGAAAATAAACCGGAGAGGAGAACACCGGCTTGCATGTTCATAAACTGGGTCATTCATGAGCAGACGAAAAGAAAGGAGAAGAAAGAGGAGGGTGGGGTGGTTCTCAATGCAGTTTATACATTCGCAAGATTTTGTACAGATTGAGATCGATCCGTGTAAAATAAATCCTACCATCTCTCTCTTCCTCTCCTACACAGACAGGCACTCTCCAAAAGCTATTGATGGATTATAGTCAGCCTAATCAAGACGATTACAACATCACTAATACAGACTAATATGTACACATTCTTTTGCCTCTTTTAAGCTAGTCTCTATTCCCATATGTAAAGTAACTAAAAGGAATAAAAAAAATAACATGTTCAGGAGACACTGGACATTCTCTCTCACCTTAAAGTGAGAATAAAAATGACATCCAGCCTGGTTACAAAAGGCACAACTACTTTGAGATGAACTGGACATGCTTTGGTGACTGATCTTGATACTGACTGAGATATTTTTAGATTTTTAAAACAGAATGTTATATTGCATACGGTGGACATTAATATACTGTCTTTCTAAACATGCTTTAAAAAGGGACTGTAGCATTTCTTCTACAAAGTAGGCTTATTCATTGTGGAGAAAATCATTCAGTGTGGTGTAAAAGCATGTGAATTTCTGTTTGTATAGTTTAGGGGAGAAGGCATTGGGTTCTGTTTTTCTTCTGACTCAATTTTTTAAAGTTATGGGAGTAGCAAATCCATTCCTCACGGAAGTAAAGACTATCTATTTAAATAATATACCACAGGCTAATTCTGACAGTGCTAATGTAATTTTCTGAATCAAGATAATTTATTTAATGTACTTTTTAAATAAGCAAAGTTCCCAGGTCTTATATATTCTTAAAGGTCTCTTTGGTAAATATATATATTTGCATGATATATGTAAGAGCTGTGCAGACGTCTATATAGTAGGAAAGTCATTTATATACTTAACTACTATAGTAACACATTTACATAGCCTCGCTTTAAGATGGAAATGTTTTATTATGTTGACTTTTTAGGCTCATAAACTTTTAAAGGTAATACCCTTTATATCACCTCTCTCTTCTCAAAACGACCTTAGCCCTTTCATTACGTAGGATATTTAATTACCAATGTCAAAATTAAATTATGTTAAGGTATTGTTTTAAAGCCACAAAGAGAATAGAATTAATTTTAGAAAAAAAATACACCTCAATCCTCTTTTTCAAGCATAACTTGTATTACCATGCATTGTATTTCAATGTAAGAAGAACTTGGAATTTTTAAAGATTCAAAATATTTATTCCCATGTACCATTTTAGGATTTTTTGCTCTATTTTGTTTTTAGGGCATGGTCTTTAATCAAGATGTAAAGGTGTACACTTAGAAATTATTACCATAGCGTTAACTTTGGTAGCCTCCACTAACTCATTTTGACTTATAAATAATATGGAAAGAACAAATCTCACGGAAGAAACTTTGTCTAATTTCATGGAAGCCTACATTGTTTCAACCTGCCTTCACAAAAGAACATTGTGATCAAATTATGCAGGAACTTCAGAACATAACTAGCACCTTAAAATAACAGAGCACAGAAGAACATAGTGATCAAATGGATTAGCCTTTGTGTTCCAAATACCAAATCACCAAATCACTTATTCATGAGTCCAGCCTGGAGGCTGGATCCCCAGTAGATAAATGAACCCTATCCCATGCTCCAGGGTCACCACCATCTAGTTTGGCTTACCCAGTGGAGAGCATATTCACACTCCAAAGTAGAGAATAGTGTGCTCCATTACTCTGAGTCCTAACCTGAAAACTGTTAGCCATCCAGGGTAGTTGGTGCATTCAGTTCATACTCCACACTCATGAAATTGTAAAATAAAATAAGTGTCTACACCAGTCTATCTAGGTAAACAAGGATGAGTTGAGGTGGTTCTTTCACCATTATACAATTATTTGAAATAACGGCGTGTACTTTACAAATCTCTAAATTGGTTTAATTTTCATCCTTTGCTAAAAGATCAGTAGGTAATCAGGCCCTTTAAGGAGTGGTTTTAATTTAAAATATTCTGGATTTCATTTCAGGGAGTCTGGAAGGATTTTCAAAGCACAGGATATTTTCAGAGTGAATGAAAATTACATCTTAAATGGTATTTGTCAACTAACATCCTCCTAACAATACTGTCACTAATAATTTTTTTTTGGTAACTATGATTTCCATTAATAGGACAAAAGTGTCCACTTGTCTCTTTAAGAAGGTCCTGCTGTTCAGCTCTGTGAAGTGATACCTGTGTATAAATCCACAAAGTAAAATAAAATCCAAGGGTCAATTTTTGAAGGAAATACTCAGGGAAAATTCATGGTGGGATAAACAGATGAAATTGAATTCTGTACATATTTTAAATAACAACATCCATGAGGTTCCCCAGGTGTTGGTACAGAAAATCACACTGAAGTTCTAGTAATATTGCTTTCTAGTAGAGCAATAATCAAAGACACCCCTCTCTAAGTTGAGCCCCATTCTGTGTTATAATTTCTTAGGTCTTTCAATGTTTTGCTTTATTATATTTTGTAAACAAGTCTATAAATATTAAACCATTTTACAGATGAGGAAAATTAGGCTCAGAGAAATTAAATAGACTTAAAAAATAAATAGCTAAAAACTAGTAGAGTTCTTTCAGATATTTAAACTCAGATATTTCTGATTAAATTTCCATGTTCCTCTATATTATATGGTCTTCAAGCATAATGCATGGCCTAGACTACCCTATACTCTGTTGGTTGAAGTTTTTTATATGAATAATTCAATTCTTACCTTTTGCAAACATGAAAATTTCTTAGGATGAAATCACAAATAGCTCTTATCTTTTAAGAGCAAATAGTTTATTCTTATATCTATTTTTATCTTTTCCATATTAAGACTTTGCATAAAAATATAACCATTTGTAATCCTAAACATTTGGATTTTTTTCTCATAGAATAACAAAATATTCTTAATTAAAAACTGAAACTTTTGTACTAACAAGAAAGTTCCACAGCCATTCAGACTATTACTCAAAATACAGTATGTATAAAAAGAAAAGTATACAAAAAGTTGATAATTACCCCCAAATAAAAATCAATTTGGCATTTGTTTGTAGTTATTCATATCACTTTTCTCAACTTCAAAGAAACAGCATCTAAATATTTGTCCAGTGTCCCCAATTTTGGTTTTAACTGTAGCTATTTAGCTTGTAAAGCACCATGCTGGCCTAATTTTCAAGCTTTAGACCTTATTAGTGAACAATTTCTATATTTAGAACCTCATATTAGTGCTTGAGTTTTCACATGCCTAATTTTTAGTGCCAGGCCCCTGATTTGGGTCCTTAAATGCATATTTCACTCAGCCAACTATTTCTTCTTGTAATTGGATTAAGTTGTCTATTATAGATCATAAAGTAGATAAGATATACCAAAACTGTTTATATAAAAGTTTAAGACCCTAAGTTAGCATAGTTTCATTTAAATTATTATTGTAATCCCGCAAAAACCCTGAAGTCATCATTAGCAATTGGTTAGGTTTATAAATTAGGTTACTAAATTAAGCAGATCAAAAAATGATACCGGTGATTCTTTGTCTTGAATTAAGAAAACTTGTATTTATGATAATCCTTAAAGATTTGTAGCACCAAAAACTGGCAACCATCCAAGTTATCTGGTATCTAAATATTTGGCTTTCGTAACAGTAGAACTGAAGTTAAGCTTAGAAAGCAGCAAGCTTATCCTGTCATCTCATTGATGAGGTCCTGCAGCTCAGGGTCACAGAGAACCTAGGATTCCTGTGTTACCTTCACTGTGTTTAATTTGAAAGTTGCATAAATCATGGTATTATCTTCTGGTGGAATTCTCAAATAGAACTACACTTAAGAGTCATGTGTCTACTTATATGAAAATCCAACTTTTTTTTTCAAATATGGATGTGCATCCATTTGAGAAATAAATAATGTCTACAGGTGTTTGTAGAGTTAGTGCCAATGGTTTGGGATACATAGATGGGAAAGGTGTTATATGAATCCAACAAGGCTCTTTATTTCATTTCGAAGTTGTGCTCAGCAAACTGTCTCTCCACCTCATGTTGGTCATCTGGTTTACCTATAATCTGCAACAGCAGCACCTCTGTCATGCTCAGATTGTAATTACATGCCCAATGTAAGATACTTTTTAATGAATTAGATCAAAGGGGTCTCTTGACTGGAACATGCAGTGGGAACATGGCAAGAGATGCACTAGTTGCATCTGACAGTGTCTAAAACCAAGTAGACGAAGTCTCCCAGACAAGCCCAAGTCAAATGGGCAGACTGTCTTCAAATGGGATAGCTCCAATTCTTCATTTCCCATAACGACACAGAACTGAGATTCCTCCTTGAGCCACCTCATTGCCTTGCCTGGGTGCTTTCTTAAGTCTGTAGCCCATTCCCATCCAGAAACTGCTTGCTCCTTACTTTCTCCCTGTTCCTCCTCTCTGAGGCAAAAACAGACAGAACAGACCTCTTCCAACTCGTGTCTCTCAAAAAATGCATGGGTTTCTCAAGCAGAATAAATCTGGGTGAACTTTTATCTAAAGTAAAAGCATTCCCCAACACTAAAGCACTCATGGGAGACAAAGGGAAAGGTATCTCCAGGGAGTTAACCCTAACACCAGAGCAGAGAGAAAATCCACATGTCTATACGGAAGGCACTGGCTTCTTCAGTTATAATTCATTTCTGCTTTACTATAAAAGAATTGGATAGACTCTTTCCTGATTTTCCCAAGGAATATAAGTCAGTCTCCTCTCTCTCTCTCTCTCTCTCTCTCTCTCTCTCTCTCTCTCTC
>NW_025999913.1:5876929-5915578 GCF_001458135.2 Marmota marmota marmota | reverse complement strand
CTCTCTCTCTCTCTCTCTCTCTCTCTCTCTCTCTCTCTCTCTCTCTCTCCTTCTGCAATAGGAAACTTCCATTTTTTTCAGGCATGGCGACATTATCTTGTGATGAGTTACCTACAAGCCTGGTCCCAAGAGCCCACCCATCTGACAGCCCCCTGTGGACAGGAGCATGTATCTGCCGCAGTCCGGCTGTAGCAAAATAACCCAGGGGTGACGAGGAACTTGTGGAGATTGATACAGCAGGAGTGGGAGCCGTTTATTGTAGGACAACAGAGGGGTATTTATACATTCCGCACAGCTTATCTAATTAACATAAACTAGATACAGCAGTCAACCAATAAGGAATCTCCACACTTAATGGCTCGCTGGCGTTACTTCACAAACCACTCCCTCTGCAAAATGCCAGGCGCCATCCTGACTTGTTTACAGACTCTAACATGTATCCATCTTGAAGATTACAGGTTCTGCCCACCTGGAATATACTCACCTTCATCCTCTCCAACCACTGTAGGGAGTATATGTTCATCTTGAGAGACTCGGCTCCTTTATCAGATGTATGCAGCAGGTTTCCCTGGTCCCCAAAATCTGGGGATGATGAAACATCAGCCACATTCCAAACTTGTCAGTATTATTATTTCAGCACTTGAATAAATGATTTATTATGGAGCCTGGCACGTACTAGACACTATTATAATATAAGACAAGGAGCACAACTTTCCAAAATGGTTACTAGGTTTTTTAATTCCTGACTTCATTATCTTGGGGTATTTCATATAGAACGTAATGGGTATTTAATAAAACAGAACAAAAAAAAATTAAGTTGGGTGCTTTCTTTTATTAATGCTCTCATTCTCCCAAGAACTAATGAGAAAAATGAACATTCTAAATTCCAGAGAAAGAAGAAAGAAAAACTTACAGAGAAATGTTTTTAAAATGGAAATCCTATATCTACCTAGTAGTATTTTCTTAGCATTTTTTTAACTAAATAAAATGTTTAAAAATATGTATGTGAAAGAATTATCAGTAACTAGAGGCTCTTTGTGATTGTATTATTTATATGCAGGAGACAAAATTAGAACTCAAAAACACAGACACTCTGTAACCATTCACTTTGATGAAATTATTTGGGAATAACTTGAAAGAGTAGCAATTTTCTTCTCATTTGGTATGCAGACAAGATCTCAATGGTTTAGTCAATGAAGACACATTCTATAAGGTTGCTAAGGCATGCTCATTTGACAAGTGCCTACACTGTCCTCACTATATGCTAGAAACCATGAGCGTCATACCAACCCATGTGTTCAATCGTACTAATTCCATGTTATAGATGAGAGGCACACAGGAGTTCAGTGGTGTCCAAGTTTCCTTACTAAGTGGCAGAGTTGGAATTATAACCCAGCATTCTGCCTGCAGAGTTCACACCATAATGGACATAATGACTAGATATAGGTGACATAAGGACTGGACGTGCCCATAGCCTGAACTGCGAGACAGGAGGGATATACTTCCTGGTACAAGAACTGTCTCATTCCCAGCATAAAAGTTTGATTAAAGGGAATAATTTAGATGCAGCTTAAATTGTGGAAAACATGTTTTTGGGGAATGCTGATCAACAGCAGCCACTGTTTTCCCATAAAGCCCAGGCTTTTTTTTATGTTCAGAATGTGTAACTAAATGTCATTCTGAATGTAGAAGAGTGGTTTCCAGAGGTGGGAAGGGTGGGATGGAGTGAGGGACAGAAGGAGTTTGGATAGTGGGCCAAAATACAGATTAAAGGAACACAGTGGTCGGGTTAGAGTTGGCAAAATCTACTATACAGTTTATGAAGATTTAAAAGAGAAGTTTGAAGGCTCCAAAGAAATGATAAAGAGCAGACAATGTTGCACGTGTGTGTTGAAGTATCACACTGGACCCCATTAATATGTACAATTATTACATTTTAAGCAAAATTAAATTTTTTTTCATCCAAACAAAATCTCCTGGGTGTTTCACTTGTCAATAATCACGGTCCACTTAGTCAACACATCTCAGCAAAGCTCATCTTCACCCACCTAGGATTCTTTCATCAAATTGCCAGCACCACCTAGGCACTGGGGTGTGGACTTCCTGACCATCCTTCAACTTCATTCTTCTCTCCATCTCTATTGCTATAACCTATTCCTGCTTCAAAGCCTTCCCCTGAGCAACTCCATGATCCTTTAATGGTCTTCTGGTTCCTAACCTTTCTTCACCCAGACCCAGTTCACCCTGAATACATTTGCAGCTGTAGCTGAACTCTCTAAGGGACAAATGGAATCATTCCCTCCCTCTGCTGAAATGTCATCGTCGCACTTCTGCCCTACTGCCATAGGGTCAGGTATAAATTCAGTAGGCTGAAACAAAAGGCTTGCACTGTCAAATATGGTAGCCATTAGCTACATATACATTTAGCTTTTGACATGTAGCTAGTCAAAACTGAAATATGCTCTAAGTGCAAAGCATAAGCCTGATTTCCAAGACAGCATAGAAAAAGAATGTAAAATATGTCTGTAAGATTTTTGCATTGATTGCATGTTGAAATGGCGGACTGGGATAAGTAACATATATTATTCAAATTAACTTCACTCTTTTTTTTTCTTTCCCTTAGTTTCCTTTAATGTGACAAGCAGAAAATTTCACATTGCATATGTGGCTTCTACCAAAATATATGTTAATCTGCATTGATTAGTTGAGCTAAAACTCTGGGTAGCTTTTGCAATGCACCACTCTGCCAGGAAGGACTCTCTTCCACTTCTCCACTCCCATGGCCGGCCTTGGTAAATGCTTCACCTTGAAATACTCAGCTTTCTTACAAAGCCTTCACTAATGTTAGTGCAGGATGTAAGGAGCTCTGGTATCTGTCCACACAGATACCAGACAGTCAATGGAAATAAAATCAATAAATATATGGAAGCCACACACTGGCTTCCATATCCCCACAATCTACTCCTCAAGCATAATATCATAGCGCTACTCAGCTTTCCATCTCTATCATAAATACTTGGATAAATTAATGTATAAAGAAAAAAGGTTTATTTTTGTCTCCTAGTTTTGGAGGTATCAATCTCTGCTGCAAGGGAGTGGAGGGTGGAGGTACAGGACCAGCATCTCATGGTCAGGGCATGTGGAAAAGTGATACTGTTCATCTTGTGAGGGGGGTACAAAAAGAAGGAGGAGGATGAGGAGGGTAAGGGGGGGAGGAGGAAACAAGCTGCTACAGTCCTCTTTGAGGGCATATCCCCAATGACCTAAAACTTCCCATCAGGCCCCACCTACTAATAGTGAGAAGCTACTAATAGGAACAAGCTTTAAACACTCGGCCTTTGGATTATATTCCAGATCAAACTAAAAACAACTGCCTTCCTCATAGATGATACCTATGTAGCACTTCCTATGTGCTGAGTGCTGTTCTCAGAGCTTCACATGTATCCATTCAGTCCTTATAACAACCTTGAAGGAGACCCCAAGTATTACTGTATCTTAGCAGCAATGCTATTCAGTAAATATTGTTCTCATGTTAGAGATGAGGCATACAAATGTAACCTTACTAGTCATTTCACAAAATTCTGGAAGATGCTTCTAGAAATTCTATGTTAAGAGTCATTTAAAGTGACAGCAGGTCCCCACCCCACCCCCCACAAACAAAGGTTAATTTCCCTAAAAGTACCTGCCTAGCAGCAAGCAACACCATACACATCCACACTTCAGTAATTTAGCAGTCCTCAAAGACTATTCTTGCATCTACCAGGTCCCTTTCAGGATTCTAGACCAACTCCCTATGCCCCAGGTTCATGGATCTTCACACCTAGTGACAGGTACCTCCTAGGATTCCCAGAAAACACTTTCTTTCAACCCTGGGGTTCATACTCTTGACCCAAAAGACATGGAGACACTTAAATGATATAGGATGGTATTGGAGTTGAAGGCAGAAAGACTATCTTATGTTTCTTTGCACCATCAAAGATTTCCACCTTGTGCTGAGTCTGTTTTCATGAAGTCATTTATTCATTCTGCAAACATTTACTGTGAACCTGATAGGAGCAAAGCATTTGATTATAAGTCTTAGAGAAAACAAATAAAATATTTTTTTCTGGCGCTTGCTTTAAAAAATATGCTTATGCAGAAATGACTATGAGACCAGGAATAATGAGCTAAACTACACGAAAAACAAGCTTGCCAATCTTACAAGTCTCTATGTAGAAAGGGGTGGGAGACAGCTAAGAAAATTTTAATGGAAGAGATAGCCTTGAAATGGGGCCTTGAAAATAGGTGACTGGTGATTTGGGGTTTCTTTATACCATACATGTTTCATTTAATAGTGTCTATGTATGTATATATATATATATATATATATATATATATATATATACACACACACACAGCAATACCTAAACTAAGTATAAAATTGGGCTTTTTGCCTCTTATATAATTCATTATGCATTTCTTTACTTTTAGAGTATCAAATAATTTGACAAATATTACTTAAGTGGCTATGAGATATTTAGTTATACAAGAAATCTAGATATAAACAAAGGTTTCAATCTGTAAGGATTTTACAACCTAATGAGACACTAGTCATTTTAACAGCTATATATTGAGCATTTACTGTGTGCCAGGTGTTGAGCTAAGTACATTTTAAGATATTAATTCATATATGTCTTGAAACAACCAATATTATTATGAATTTACACACAAGGAAACTGGGGTGCAGTGGGGGACTGCAGAGATGTTTTAACACAAACAGATTATGATTGACATTACAATAACTAGGGGGTGAAATCTAAAATCTGGGCAATCCATCCTAAGGAAACAAACCATGCTGATTGATTGGTTTCTTTGACCATGGATGCTGAATTATTAAGAAGAAAAAGTTTATTCCTCCTTCTTATAGTACCGACATCTTCATTATGATGTGCCAGTCACATTTATGTAAAAATTGCAATTTTTTAAAGAAACATATTTAAAAAATTTAATTTAGAGCAACATGCTTCTACCCCCATAAATCTTTTAAGCAATAGTCATAATATCTTTAAGGTACTTTGACTTTAATATATTTGTCAAATCCTTTCAAAATACGCTTTTTGGAGTATCTCAACAGTTGTTTGAGTCATGCGGGTAGCTGAAACAGTCAATGGAAATAAAATCAAATGCAACTGTGTGAAGGGGCATAAATTCCATTGACAGAGGGTCTAGCCCAAGCCAGGGAGCAGCGTTTTGGCTCCAGATTTTCTCAGATGCTGTTTTTATGACCTTCTGCAAGCTTTGGAGGAGACTAGAAAGACAACGAGATATGAATTTAACCCCTGTATTCAAAGCTTTAAAAGAAACCAGCAGAGAGATAAACCATCTAATAAGGATGAAAACAGTAGGGAGAACAAATGTGACTTCCTATCTTCAGGGTGCTCTCTAGGCGATGATAAAGAAAATCATGGACGTTTAGGGGTTGTGGATCTAAAGTTGATTTATTAAACAGTCAGAAGATTTTTTTGCCCGATATACTAGCTGTAAATGCATAAAAAAACCTGCAGGACTTCTCTGGAAATGTCTCTGTATTGATTTCATTGTTGCTTGAGTCAGATATGGATGTTTTCCTTTTATGCAAAATGCTGATGTGTACCGATTTGTGACTGGGTTCGTGCCTTCAGGAATTCTCTGTAGGGCATGTAAGTAACCATATTGTAACAGTTTGAAATTGGAAGAACCTCATTTTCCACTTCTTTTTACTTATTCAGCAACAAAAACACTAAAGGCCAATGACAACCCTCCTCTCTTCTGCACTCATCTCATGGAGAAAGAGAAAAAGCACTTGTGTTAACATTTTGATGTGCTGTATTTTTGTCTTAGGGCCCTTGCGCTGATTCTTCCTTTCAAGTCTCTCTAAAAATAACTAGTCTCTAGAGACTGTTGTTTATTTACCATGAAAGGTTATCTTCCAGGGACAGCAATTACCAGGTGGTGGTTCTAACACATTTCAAGTGACACTGAATTGAAATGCCACTGCTCAGCAGAGGGCTACATAAAACAGCAGGTTAAACTCTACCTTTGGATGAAATTTATAATACATATGCAGATTATCCTTCTTTGCAAGAAGTCTTTTGCATTTTCCTTTTAGTTGTGTACCTTTTCTTTCCAGGATCTACCCAATGTTTGTGGTCCTTCTTTATTCAAACATCCAAAGCAACTCTGACCATCTAGCAGGTGAGGCAGTACTGTCTGTATCATATCTCCAAATCTGTGCAACACAACCTTGTTCTAGTGTCTGAACGTCAGTAAACTTCTGAGAAGCGGGACTTCAATGGTGAGGCCAGGGGAGTCCCTGTGACTGTTCAGTACATCAAATGCATAGTGAAGTCTGGCTGAGCCCCACTGGATTAGATTCTGGTGGGAGTTGAGTGTACCTGGGTTCCTGGACTTTGAGTGCCGCTACTGCCTCTGAGATACTAGGTATGCAAATATGAGAAATTAAAAATAATACAATAAGTTAAACCCCCAATAAAAGTTTTCTCTATAAATATATTACTATTTGTTACATCTTGCTAAAGAGCAACTTCATCACATATTATACAAAGGAGCACTTTTATAAAGGAGTACAACTGTGGCAAATTGTCTAATTGTGACCCTCTGGGTTTCACTAATCTCTTAAGCTTTGCTTATTTGAATTACTGGTTTCATGCTGGATTCAAGGGGACACTCATTACCCCTACTAAAAGATCTGAATCTAAGAGAGGCAAAATTCTTTAGAGTACGGGCTAACTTGGTCAAAGTCCCAATTCTACATTTACTAGCTCTGTGACCTTAAGCATGTTACCTAATCCTAATAAAACTCAACTAACTGTAAAACTGTGATAATCTTTATAATCCCTGCTTCACAGTATTGGTGAGTAGCAATTTATATAATCCATTTGAAGTGCTTAGCCCAGAGCTTGAGACAGTAGGTAAAAACTGGATGAATATTAGTAACTATTATCATATCAAATAAAACTGTTTATTGATTCCTCTTTTCTAGACGTGAGCTTAATTCCTGACAAAATTTTCAGACATTTTTTTATTACACAGTAACATTTATTTTTTGAGAACACTGTAATCAAGAAAATATCCGAGTTCATTTATTTAAGGTGTATACACACACACACACACACACACACAAATAAGAACAAGGAAAACATAAAATCTAAGAAAGAGGAAGTAGAACATGCTTTTGGGAATTATAAAGTATGCTTTGCACGGTGCTCAGATAAGAAGCAGAAACCACCTCAGATACCTAGAAAATTTTAATGTGAAGAACTGACAGCTATGTAGAAAGTTGTTGCTTAGATAAAAGTAAAAGGATAAACACCAAAGTTATTATAAAGGTACAATTTCTGGAAGCATCTATCACCCCTGGGATAAAGAGTGGAAAGGGAAGAAATCAAGTGGAAAAGGGTAAAGATGGGGATTATTTAAAAAAAAAATCTGGGATCCAGAGCTCTGAGGAAGAGCTGGCACAGCAGCAAACTGAACCTATCGGGCACTACAGGAAGGAACTCTCAGAGCTGGGATGAAGAACATGGCTCAGGAAGTTTCATAGAGACAAGTGGACAGGATCAAGTAGCAGGGAGCCAACAGAAAGAAACAGAAAAGATCAAGTCCCTCCTCCCTCCTACAGCCTCACCATCTCCTGCCAGTCTCACCTGCCACAGGGTCTACCCAGGAGGCACCTGACAAAGCAGAAATGGGGGTGGATCCCAACCTGTCCCACCAAGCCGCACAAAGATGAGTGAGTTTGGGACTGAGAGGTAATAACTGATAAGTGGAATGAAATTCAATCTAATTTCTGTATCTGAGTCAAATTTTAAACTGAGCCTCTCTGAAATAAGCACAGAATTAATTGTAAGTACAAGAATTGTTCTTATACAACTGTTTCCTGAAATGTCTTCCTGACCTTCAGGGCCTCAGAGTACAAGTAAGAGTGCATCCATGATTCAAAGACACGGTGACAACATCAAAGGGAGAAAAACAAAAACTAAATGTTCTAAGAAGCATAACACCAATTTGGGTTACAAAGGCAAGTTTTTAAACTTATCTCAACTAGGGAAAGTACTCTGTAGTATATTCAGAAAGGAAACAGAGACATCATTTCTTTATCTTTCTTTCCCACTGTGGCAGGCGAGCTATGCCATGCAGTGTCTAGGGTCCTGGTGGGAAGTGGTATCATTATATGATCTAAGGATCACTGCAGTGACTGTGGAATTCTCATTAGACAAGTTCTCTGGTCCACTGAGGGGTATTGTTCTTTTGAGAGAGATTCTGGCTTCTCGGTTGTCTCAGTGTCTTCTCCCCTTCTTGTGGGTCATGTGAATGCTCATTGAGATAGATTTTTCTTTCTTCCTCTCTACTGGAAATAGGTTGAAATGGATATTCTGAAGATGGTGGTTTAGCTACCTGAGTTAGCCAGCTTCTGGGACCCCCACCTGACCAGGTGAGGAGCCATGAGATTCTGTCTTCAGAATGCTGTTGCTCTTAGCAGCTCACTGTGGTCCTGTTGAAGGAAGGGTTAGTAGATTTTCATCCAGAAGGCCTGTCCTCTTACAAGCTTATTATTCTCTTTTATTAACTCTCAGACTGACCTCGGGGATCTTCCTCTCTCTGCCTTCCAACGCTCAACCCTCTCAGCAACAATGCCTATCACTAAGGATGAGGTCTTCCTCGTAGACACAGGTAAGATTTCACTATCTCAATTTTGGCTCAGTAAATAGTCTTTCCTGTTATCTTGGGAGACACACCTTTTCTCTTCTTTAAATCTGATCCAAGAAGTATTTAAAATTAATAAACTTCAGTAAATGTCTGCGATTTTTTAAGTAGTGACTGTTTGACTAAGTTCTCCCCAGTATACTATAGGTAGGTATGTATTTCAGGTTCTGTGCCACCGGACTGTCATATGTACACAAGTTCCTTTTATATTTAAGAGAGAGCAACTAGAAAATTTTAGAAAAATTGTCTCCGTCTTCATCAGTAAATCATCTGTAGAGATCCCAATTCAACTCCCAACCTGTACTTCCACAAGCTATCTGGTCAGTAACTGCCCATTCTAAAATTCACCCAGTGATACATAGAAGCAAATGTTGGGTTATACAAACCACACCCTTTGCAAAAGAAAGCCTTAGGATGCTAACAAATTACCATCACTGCTGGGCATAGAAATTTCATTCAATTTTTGGAAAAAAAATATAAAAGCAAGTTTTATGGAATTATTTTAATGATTCATTAGGCTACTCAGTATTCTTTTGGGAATTATTTTTTCACAGCACTGAAGACTGTATGTTCAACATTAAAACACTCTGGAGGGCACAGGATTCCCTGCCCCTCTTTCCTGGAAAAGATTTCCCTCTGAGCTATGAATGTTAAGTTCCTAAACCTTGTTGATGACATGTGGTGACACAGGAGTCCTGAAGGACAAATTTCCAAAAGGGATGTTGACTAATATCCTTTGGGAATGAGAGAAGTTTAAAAAAAAAGTTGCTATTATTTTGAACCATATGAAATCGCTAGTCTTCGACTTTTTTGACCTAGAGAATGACCAGTGCACAAGGTTCAGTGTACTATCTTGACTGATCTAAGTGTATCATATCATAGGTTTGTGGTGCCTTCCTCTTGACAGAGTCCTTTTATGTGCTACCTCACATTAGATAAAATAATCCCTGGAGAAGGGAAGTCAGCATAATTTTCCTCTTTTAGGTGAGAAATATCTACCTTAGAAAGATGGAGCTTCCTGGTCTAAAATAAGCTAACAATAGGGAGGGTGGACTGAATTCTGCCTAGAAGCACTAAGCGTGGAGGAGACCCTGAGCTCCAGATCAGACCACAGCCCAGGCTTAGCCCTTGATTTCAGCCTGTGAAATCTTGAGCACAAGATCTACCTAATAGCACCTGTACTCGCCACCTACAGAAACTCTGAGATAATGAATCTGTGACGTCTTAAGCCTCTCAATTTGTAGTAATGAATCAACCAGAGTTAAGAAGCTAACACATGGAGATGTGCTCCACTCCTGATTCAAGTTATAAACATCTTTCCACTCTTTAATCTCCTGGCTGGGTTTGTTGACTTTGCATTCACCAAAGGGTAAACACATTGCATTCGATTACATAACTATAATCATAACTAAATCAAGTTTCCTTATATTAGAATGATTATCTTTGCAATTGTGCAATCTAAGCCAGTTTTCCACCTGAGGGAATTCCCCTGGCTCCACCACCTGATTGTTCTTCATAATATATATTCTGTAGATATTGACCCTGATTTTCAGAGACTATGTTCCTTCAGAATTCTTTGTGCTTATCTTTTGAGTAGATGCCTTATATTGCATCAGTGGTTTCTCAATCTTTACTCACATCAATCCATTCTTTAGCTTTTATTTCTTGTGGGACCCCTCTCTAGTGAAGACCCTGGACCCTCCTGGAGGGTGTCAAGTTCATCTTGAGTCTTGTAATGGGCCAGTTCTGTTCAGGTCCAAGTGCTCACAATGAAAAAGTAAAAATGTGAACCATTTAAAACAATTAGATATGTCTATTATTTGTTTGTTATGGAGAAAGTGTACAAAATAAACGGTATTGTGTAGAAAAAAATTTGCTAGTAAATTGTATAAACTCTTAATTCCTGACTTTATTTTTCATACATCGGTCACCTAACTATAATTAAAATTGACATTGTGGTCAATCAGATGAGAGCTCATATCCATTATAAACATGTTTAACAATTAGTTTTCATATGATGGAGAAAAGAATAGTTCAAAATAAAATAATAATGTTTTATAACAAGAGTGGGTGCCAGTACAATGGAGTAATATTGTGCATGATCAAAAATTTTATTGCACAATGACTTCAATTAATTCTGGCACAATGACTTATCCATTTTAAGCATCTGTTTCAAAAAAATAATAAAATCAAGTTAAAAAAATTGTAAACCTTTAAAAATTTTGATTGCTCATCCCTTTAATTCATTTTAGATGTTAGGATCTAATCTAACACAGTTTATAATAAATTAGAATTTATCATGTTAAATTATGCAAAAAAATATATTTCAAAATAACATGTATAAGACAATAGTAGTTTATGTGAAAAATTATGACAGAAAGTCCAAATATCAAAATTATTTTCAATGATAAAAATGAGAATTGTTTTTCTGCCTTTCTATATTTTAAGCTATTTCACAATGAAAAAAAAAATTAGTAAAAAATAACTAGCTGCTACTGTTCTAACATTCTTACTTTGCTATAGAGGAATATAATTGAAAAATCTTTAAAAAGTCCCTATCCTGGCGTCTCTTCTCCATCAATACATTCTGAAGTCCAAATCAGTTTGTCTTGATTTTCTTTTTAATTTTTATTTTTTTGCCTTGCTCTTTTAAACCTACATTCACCTTCAATTGTATCCTGGTATCCTCTTTGAAGTTCTGGGTTTGGCTCTGGAATTTTTCTTTAAACTAGTACCTCTTCCTTGGTTCTGATTCTAAAACATGAACACCCTCCTTATTGGTAAATTCACATTTATTAATCTTTATGTTCGCGACGGTTCACCTCCTTCTTCTTGAATTGCTCTACCTTGGCTTCCATGCCATGATATTTTTCTGCTTTTCTCTCTCTCCAACCTCAACCAGGTCTTCTTTGCCAGACATTTCCCACGTTTTCTTCTTATTTGCTAAATGTATGCTTTCTCCAAACTCTGACCTGAGCTCCATTTTTTCCTTTCCCTTTAATATGCTCCTAACGACTCTCAAGTTTTTACTACCTAAGTGTTGCTAAAATTCACATTTTTTTTTTAATCTCTAGTACACAACTTTTATTCTCAGCTTCAGAACCACACAGGTGAAAGCCCACACCTTAAACTCAGTGTGCCAAAGATACAACTCCCCATTTTTCACTCTAACACTGATCCTCTTTCCACATTCTGTGCACAATGGGTAGTGCTATCACTTCCCAGATGATTGCTCTAGACAAAAAAACGTGGGAGCACTACTAACCCTTTCCTTTCCCTCTTTCCTACTCTCGGTAATGAAAGGATATTGATTGTATCTTTCAAGTATTTCCAGAATCAGTTCACTTGTTATAATCTCCTTTGTCATTTCCATGGTTTAGTCCAACATCAACACCTACTCTTAATCTGTAATTCACACCACCATGAGACTTACATTTTGGCACATGCACTGTATAGGAATGGATTCCTACTATTCCTAAAAATTTTTTTACTAATCCTAAAAGGCTTATTCTCTAGCCCCTATATATCTTTACAAAAACTATGTTCTCTTTATATTCTAGTTATACTGGACTTTGTCTCAAGAGTCTTGCGTCACAAATCTATGCTCCTTTCATTTTTTGTTTCCTAGATTAATGTCTCTTTCAGTTCCCAGTCTGTACGTCATTTCCTCTAGGATGTCTGCATTGATCCATTCCTACTCTTCAACTAGGTCAACTCTCTCTTTAATTTCAGTAACGTGTCCTATTTCCTCAATGACTTTCATATTTACTTGACTACGTATTGGAGGAGGGAAAAGTCATATATGCTTGCCTTTCTTCTTTTTTCTCCTAAACCTATAACAGTGCAGACGGTACAACTGTGCAGACACTCAATAAGTAGGTGTTGAATAAATGACTGATGGGCTGCTTTGCTCTGATGGGAACATGTTGGTTCCTGTATACCAGCTGTCTACACTCTTCTGCCAGATCCTTGTCAGCTTGAGGCCTTGTCCCAATTATGTAAGAATACAGAGGAAAGAAGAGAAATACTTACTGCTCTTTCTTGTCCTGACATGCCCTGGACCCTGCCTGTTTTTTTACAAGCTGTTGAGACTTAGTGCTATGTGTGAGGAATAGAGTAGTCATTCTCAGAGCCCAAGGAAATCTTGCTTTCTCTGTATTCATGAAGAGAATAGGACTGAGTGTGCATAATTGCTGGCTCTAGTCCTAATCAGAAGCTTGAAGAACCAGAAAACCCATGACATATTTCTTGTCTTCTGTCGGAGAGTTTTCACATTGACATCAATCAGTGGTCAGTGAAGAACTTCAGACTGTGTGGAATGGGGCTGGGAATGGAAAAGGAATGCTAGAGTTTTCATCCAAAACAAATTTCTCAATTGTTTGAAAGTTGTTGGGCAAATTGGGATTGAGTCAACTTGGGATTTTTTTTTTCTGTAACTTATGACCCGACTGAAGTCTTTGGGCACATCATGCTATTCAAGAATGGTAGGAGAAGCATTGCCACGGTCTCTTCTTTAAGGTTTTAGGGTAAAACTTTACTACTCAAAGCACAATAAGAGGACATAACAACAAAAAGCACAAAAAGGTAAAAGAAGAATTTTATTAATATATGCACATATCTTTATTTTTACATACTAAGGCAAACTGACAGCAGTATACAATTTCTAAACAAAGTTACATAAGGTTAATGTTAGACAACTAACGTGGCATGATAAAATATTTCTCTATATAATTTTAATTTTTTAAGATAGCAAATTTTTTAATATTTAATTTTAATCATTTCTAATTTTTTCCTGTTGTGGCCTTAGACATGATAGAAGTCTAAAGATAGAGCTCATGTTTTGAGCTCTTCAAATCATGTTGGGTTTGGCTGTGGGTCCATTCAAATTGTTTATGTTTTTCTTCTGAGAGGAAAGGCAGACTTCCCAAGTAATTTACAGATTTTCTCCTGAGCAAGAAACTTATAAACTATATAAACAAATTAAGGGGAAAGAATTGTGAAGAACTGTAATGTATTGGAGATTTCCCACCTACTTGCAATTAGCAAGTTGGACTGCTATGGTTCATAGATGAGGCCGAAGACAGGAGACTCCTGGTTCAGAGACAAAGAATTTTACTACTCAAAGCACAATAAACATAATGTTTTTGCTGAATTTTCTTGTCTGCCAATTCTTGCCTAGATAACACTGACAGGTTCTGGTGGGGCCTACACACAATGGAAAACTTAAACTAAGGAAATCAGATGTCTTCAAGGGAGGGATGAAAGTATATTCACCTTTTGTACCACAGAGGGAAACTATCTCTAACTGCCAAGACTTGTTGTTTTACAACTATTCTTAAAAAAAAAAAAAAAAAGTCCCTGTGTTAACAAGACTTGCAGAAAAGTGAGAGTCAAGGGTAATTGTTAAAGACAAAGAACCTAATATTACATTCTCTCATCCTTCTTATATATTTTATGTTAGTCCTAAAAAGTAAAATTAACACTCCAAATAAAACCAATGGCCTGTGTTATTACAATTAACATAAATGATCAGATATTTAGTTACATGTTTTGTTTGTCCTCCTTATTCATGGCCCCAGGTAATATTCATTATTATATAGTGAGATCCCATAAGTGCTTATTATCTGTATGGATTGTAAGATGTCAAAAAAGCATTGATAAGCCTCATCTCCAAAGAAGAGGTAAACTATATAAGTGAAAAAATCTCCATTGATTCATCTCCGCTCTGACTGTGAACACGCTTCTGTCAACACTGAAGAAAATTCAGGTCTATTTCCAGAGATTAAAAAAATACTATAAAAATTACTATTATTTTATAGCTTTTTTTCACACTGATGAAATAAAAACAATGCTGACATCACATTTTTTACAAAGGAAGAAAAAAAATGCTACCAGAAATTTTTGTGTTTTTTTTTCTTAAAAATGTGTTGAGGCATAAAATCATGAAAACCATTTTATTTTAGATATGGATAGCTTATATCTCACAAACATGTGGCCTTCTCCTGCAAAGTGTAATGACTGGTAAATAAAGGGCTCTCTGATAGAAATAGTGTTCATCCCTTGTGAGGTCAATGAGTCCTTTGAAGGCACCAAGGTTCTATTGAATGCCCTGGAACACTTCATTAACCTGACACAAATAGACCATCTACTCCTACCTAGAGGATCATGCTAATTAAATTGCTCTGTTTACCCACCTATGTCCCAATTTTCTATGAATACATGAATGCCTTGAGTCTCATTCCCCATGTCTTTGTTGAAGGCAGAGATAATTGTGGATTCACAAGCTCTCTGTGGTACTTCTGTGATAAAACTCTGATACTGGGGAATGAACCTGGGGTGCTTAACCACATCCCCAGCCCTTTTAAAATATATTTTATTAGAAACAGGATCTTGCTGAGTTGCTTAGAGCCTCGCTAAATTTCTAAGACTAGCTTTGAACTCACAATCCTCCTGCTTCAGCCTCCTGAGCTGTTGGAGGAGTTTTATGGAGGAATTTTAATGGTTTGGTAGCTGTTTTCAATTTCAATATGCTTCTTGAAAGTGAGCTATTCTATACCTCAGTTTTGTTTTTTCCTTAAAATCACAAGTTTCTCTTGAACGTGGTGTGTTGTGTGAGTCTTTTCATCTTGACTTGTATAAAAATGATTAAGAGTGGTGTGATTCTTAATTATTCTTATACACTATGAATGTCTATGGTCTTTATCTGTGCAAGAGTTTTATTATTATCTGAATTCTTGCTAAAATTCAAGAATTTCATGCTTCTTACCTGACAAAGATTCTTTGCTTTCCCAAAGTTTAGTCAGTGTTCTGAACCTTCTCTTAGGCTTCTCTGTGCACTTTCTTGTAAAATCCAGGTTTAATCAGAGCTCCTCTAAGTCATTTAAGACAGAACCCCCCTCAACGCATTGCATGGGAATTCTTGATCTCTGGTCATGTTTCCCAGCCTCTACCCCCTCTCCCAGGTGAAGTCTGACTATGTTGGCCTCTTTAGCAAGAATCTTAATTACTTGGTTTAGCCAGAATCCTGCTTATTCCTGATGTTTTCTTTTATTAAATTTCCTTCTTCTGCACTCAATCTGTTCCTTGGTTATAAATTCATACTTGCCTGGGTTGTATTTGGAATCAAGCCCATCTCTCTATCTACCTGTAAGACCCCATTGCAGTGGATTCTACACCTGTTGTGATGATCCTCCATAAACTCTTCTTACTTTAACAAGTATCATTGAAAAGTTGTTTTCTTTAACATAGCTAAGACTAGTATCTACATCTGTGCTGCGAATTCTAACTTCAGGAGTCTTAAAATTTAAGCAAGTTTTCTCTTTCAGATATTCATTATCCCATTCTATATCTCTATTTGTATCTTGCTCTTTCTCAAATGGACTTTTCTCCCTTTTAATTTTTTATTTCAAATTTTTATTTGTTCTAATTAGTTATATATAACTGTAGAATGCACTTTAACACATCATACATAAATGTTGTATAACTTCTTATTCTTCTGTTTGTACATGGTGTAGAGTTACACAGGTCCTGTGGCCATATATGCACATAGGGTAATAATGTCTGATTCATTCTATTATTTTTCCTACTCCCATACCTTTCTTATCTGTCTAATCCAGGGTATCTATATTCTCTCCCTTAGAGCATCCTCATATCAGAGAAAACGTCTGGTCTTTGGTTCTTTGGGATTAGCTTATTTTGCTTAGTATAATATTCTCCATTTCTATCTATTTACCAGAAAATGCCAAAATTTCATTTTTCTTTAAGTCTGAGTAATATTCCAGTGTATATGTGTGTGTGTGTGTAAGTCTGTGAACTTTCTTATAAAATACAGTTTTAATTATATACATATATATATTTAATATATATAATTAAAAATATAAATTAAAATATAAAATTAAAACTGGATATATATATATATATATCCGTTCATCTGTTGAAGGGCACCTAAATTAGTTCCACAACTATATGAATAGTTATGGAACTAACTCAATTCATCATAGCTATTATGAATTGAGCTGCTATAAACATTCATGTGGCTACATCACTGTAGTATGGTAATTTTACATCCTTTGGGTATAAACCTAGGAGTGGGAAATAGCCCTTGTTTTCATATATGCACATGTCTTCTTTTATAAAAGAAATTTTTTCAAACTCTCCCTAGATATCTCATCTCCTTCCATTAACTTTGTTCCAATATAGACTTGTCTATTATGCTATTGAAACAATCTTTATGCTGTCCAGGTTGTAGAATCTAAGAGACATCCCCAGTTATTATTAAACAAGTCCTTTGAGCGTCATTCAAAGTTTTTGAATATCTTCTACTATTTCTCTTTTGTCAGCATTTAGACCTTATTTTATCCAGGTTTTACTTTCTATTTCTCTGTTCATTTTCTGTCTTCTTTTCAGAGTCATTCTCATCTAGCGTGAAAAGAAGCACGGATTCTAGAAATTCTCTTATTCTTACTATACATATCCTCTTTCATTAATTTCAAGCATTTCTGTGGTTTGAATGACAGCATATTTACAAACATACAGCTCCAACCCAGATATCTTCTGATTTCTAGTCCCATTTAATCAATTGCCTTGTTGACATTTTCTTTTGGAAACTCAAAACTATGTCAAACTAATTGTCCAATTAGAACTCATTTGTACGTCCTTACCTTTCTCCCTGGCTGTCTTCTATGAACACTGGCTAGCCTATTCGCATCAGCAATTTTGAGTCATCTCTGATACCTTCCTTTCTCAAATCCAGCAGGGAGCTGATTTTTCTATGCTAGTTGTCATCATCTGTAGTCCACCACCCTGGACCACACCCCTGATGCCTTTCTCAAAGGTGACTGTGGCAGGATTCCCACAGTCTCTCTGCATCCACTCTGGCCCTCTTTCTAATGCATCAGGAAAACAAGACTTTTCAAGAGGTGTGACTCTTCAAAAATAATTATCCACACCCTTCCTTTAGTCTCCTATGGGCCTTCAGAAAAACAAACTCTTCAACATGGGCAGGCAAGCTGTCTCCAGAAGCTTTCTCTGTAATCTCCCTTATACTGGGGTTTCAAGCAATGGTAGCTATTCTTTCGGTCCCTGAGGTTGCATGATCTCTTTCAGGAGCAGTGCCTGTCCATGCCTTGTTCCCCCTGCTGGGAATTTCTTTCTTCCATCTCCACCCAGTCAGCACCCTTCAGCACTCACATCCAGTGCCCTCTGTTCAAAAGAAGCCTCCTTTGATTCTGTGACTCTTCTGTGTTCTCAGGGCATGTGCCACCACGCTGTGGCTCTCACTAGTGGAAGGGTGTTACATGTTTACGTGATGATGTGATGAACATCTTTCTTCTCCACCAGAATACAATCTATACAAAGTTACAGATGTGTCAATTTTTGTTCAACAGGGATTATCACAATGAAAGCCAGATGGGAAGCATGTAATGAATAATTGATGGACTCCAAGAAATGGAAAAGACGGGAGGAAAAAAAACCAGTTTAGAGAATAGACACTTGTAGACTATAAGGAGGTCAAGGGATTGTGAAAGAAAGAAATGAAAGAGGAAGGAGGGAAAGAAGGACACAAACAATGAGAAGGAGGGAAAAAATCCTTGTTTGCTGCGAACAACAACAAAAACACATTTATTGAGTATTTTGTATGTGCTGAGCACTATGTTAAGATCTTTATAAGCATTGCCCCTATAGATCCAAAGTATGAACTATTTTAGCTTTTATTCTATAGTTCCGACAGTGGGGCTAAGGGAAGCTCGGGATCATAGTCTGTTCAGGTGCTGGGCTTTAAACCTAGGTCTGACTGAATAAATATTCAAGCCCAAGATTATAACACTTTGGATGACATAGAATGCCTGAGGACTTTCCAGAAGGCAGCTCAAATTGTTTCAATGTTACCTATAAAAAGAACGCAGCACCTTTCGCTAGATCAAACAGAAGAATTTTGTTAAAATAAACAACTAGGGTAACTATCAAATGATGAGCTTTTTACTCTAAAATGTTTTTATTTAAAAAACATCATGCTAGGTACAAATCGTGACTTTGTTTTTTGAATGGGCAGGAGAAAGGATGGATGGAGTCTAAACTTTGATTTAGCATTCAAGAGGAAATCAGCAATTTAAATTTCCATACTAAATTTCAGTTAAAAAGACAGGACTTTATTTACTTTAAAAAGTGATAAATGAGAGTTTAGCCACGATGAAAGCAACAAGGAAGAGGAATGTGAAAATAATTTGAATTTTTTCAGGGGTTATGTCCGGGGAGGACAGCACAGTGTGAGCTCTCCTGTGTATGTGTGACTACTGGCCACTGGATGCTTCAAATGCCTCGAGTCACGTAAGCGTCCCACTGTCCTGCAGTGTAGGTTTGGTGTAGTTCTTTTTTATTTTACAAAAGAGGAAAATAAGTCTCTAAATGACCTAGCATCTTAGACGAATTCATACTACTAGTATGTAGAGAGGTCAGTGCTAGTCCAAACTCATGTCATAGGTTTTCCAATTTCACATTTTCCCCCACAGAGTTGATTATGAAGAATGAAATAAGGAACAGGATGTACCACTTTACCAGCCAAAGTTATTAAGAGCTTGAAGTGGTTTGAGAAAAAAAAATCATTTTATTAAACGCTGTCAGTTTAAATGTGATTCTTAACCCACTTGTGTTTACTATTCTGAACTTTCCAAAATGCATTGCATGCAATAGGTCAACTTCTTATTATAATTGTGCATTGAAATGGGCAACATCACAGCCAATTTGCAGATTTAGATACTGTAGTGGAAACATGTTAACTTACCTGAGCAGAATCACTTTGTAAATGATGGAGCAGGAGCGTCGACAGTTTTTCTCTCAATACTGTGATCTATAGGAGATTAGTTTGAGGCAGTATTTTAGCAGAAAGGAAGTTTGACTATTCCTAAAGATTAAGAGGAACAAAACTAAATTGATGGTGGAATAAGGAAACAAAGGTATTACTAATTAAACAGGATGGTGTTATCAAAAATTACAAATTTTGTGACAACTTCAAGATTGAAAGAACAGAAATGAAAAATGTTTTTACATAATCACTGACATCTAATTTCACTTTTCTCAATTCACATTTCTATTATTGATAATTAATTTTAAGCAGCCATTATTGCTGAAAGATACATGTAGAATAAACCATGTCAATGTTTTCTGAGAGTATACCTATTTTCATCAAGAAACTGCTGGAAGTCTAACATTGTTTCTAGAAAGCACATAACATTTTAATGAACTGAGTCAAAATTTAAATATTTAAGTCAAGTTGTATAACTAAAATGTTTTTCACTTTGGAGTGAACACATGTCTCTGAGTGGACTTTTTTTTTTTTTTCTTGTATAAATGAATTGCTAGAAGCCTTTTAAGGTTAGGAAAGGTTACATATTGCCTTGCTAGTTTAGGAGAATGTCTGATTTCTCAATTTTTGGAAACAATTTGGAAATCTCAGTTGCTAAAGTGCTAACAGTATGTCTATTCCCATCCCTAGGCAATGGAAAAAAAATTTTTTTTCAAAATAGGGCAAAATCTGGCAGTAATTTCCCTACTCAGGAAATTAATTAGCACACACAGTCAAGACTGAGAAAAGATGAACATAGAAACATGAAATTTCAAAACTTCCACTCTGATAAAACTCATTTGATGACTTAGAACAAATGAGTAAGGTTTCCTAAGACACAATTATTATGATAACTGGTATGATCATAATGATCATGTCTTAGGAGTTACTATTAAAAACAGATTGGAAAGACTATGGGGAAAAGAAACACTAAAATTTAAATAGTATGAAATGAAACTTATTTTACTCCTTAATATTACCATGGTCTCCTTATGCGCTACTTGAATTAATGTACTTTATCCGGTTCAGTTTCTCAGAAGATGATATGAAGTATAAATTTCTGATTAGAAAAAAATGTAATTCTCATTGAATGAGGCTTTCAGTCCATATCTCAAAGCTAGAAAAGCTTTGAAAAGTCTGTCTTATTAGGTGATACAGGGAAGGAATTTCTTGTAACTTCAGCAAGAAAGATGGCTCTCCAATTACCATGCGTGCATTCATTCCCCCGTCTCCTTCTTCTTGCATGTGCTGGGAAAAAAAAAAAAAACTATTTGTTTTGGCAAACAGGCGGAAGTTGAAAAAGTGGCACTTGATGATAGGAGACTGAGGAATTTGTATTGAAATGGTCTTTCACTGGAGTAAAAGAATAATCAGAAGAGAATATAAGTCAGATGGACATTCTGGCTTCCTGCAGACCAGAAACTGAATATCAAAGCCATGTCATCGCCCCAATCCCTTTTGAAACTGTGGCTTCCTTGGCTGCAAATTAGGCTCTAGCCATTAGTGCTGGATCTGGGAACTTATTTGCCTTTGGAGTGGAGGATAATGCAATGGTTGAGAGCCCAGGTTTTATAAATAGAGAGAACAGGATTAGCATCCTAGCTCTGACACCAGGCAGGTGTTCTTAGGCAATTGGCTTATACGATTGCCTGGAGCAATTCATTGGTACTTTTGTCCTCAGAGGAATAATACCTATCTCCCAGGATCATTGGGTGCATTAAATGAGATAAAATATACAACCTCAAACCTTAGTTGCTAGCCCCGTTGAGTTCTAAAAAATAGCAACAATTGGTAATAATAACAATGAGAAGATGTAGCAGAGACGAAAGCAGACCACATGCAAGACAGGCTCACAGTGGCAGTTCTGCTTCACGGACATGTCCCTGAGGCTCTATTCATACAATGACAGCATCCTCTTCTACTTTAGACTCATAGCCAGGGTTGGATGCCTCTAAAAACATAAATAATGGCTCTTGTTCTCTCCCTACTTTTTAGTGCATAGATCCTCCTCGTGCCTCATCATCCTGTCCTTCCTTAATCAGATGACTTTCCCCTCCCATAGTCCAGAGCTCATCATTACCACTCCTATTCTAAGAGCTTGGCAATTCCCAGTTACTGTTTTATCTTTTGGGTACCCTTTCCCTCAGAGCTCTGTATTTAGCTCCTTGACCCTTGGAAACAATCTGACAAAATAGTAGTTTTCCGTGTTAATATCTGATAGAAACTTTAATAGTCTCCTTGCCCAATAATGGCTGTGTTTTAAATGACTATATTGTTTAGGGTTCAACCAGAGTAAGAGAACCAGTTAATACATATAATTATTCCTCACTATTCACAGAGGATTGGTTCCAGGACCCCCTCCCCCAGGATATAAAAATTCAAGGATGCTCACAATAACAAAATCATACATTTTTTTTTTTTTTTTTTTTGCCTAGCATGGTCCAACTATCTCTGTAAAAACAAATCATGCTAACTCTTCCTAAGAAAGGCTAGAAAGTCCTTAAGTGACATTCCATCTTTTATTTTCTGAAAATTAAATAATGTGATATAATGATAACTATTATTAAAACATTTTATGCTAGATCATAAGGGGATAAGAAAGGGAAGAAGCAAAAAACTTGATTAATTTTGATATGAACATATTCATTATTGAAAACAAGGAACTTCAAATGGTGCAACTAGTTTTGTGGTCATAGCTTCTATTGATAACCATCTTCTTCCATGATCCATACCATATTTATTTTACTTTAATAAAACACATTATCTAGTTAAGGTTCTTTGCATCATGGAATGACCCCAATCTTATTCTTGAAGGGTCTGGTCAATTAGAAGCCCTGGCTGAATTGCACTGTTTAGTTTAACATTGAATGAGATTATTGGATGTGACAATGCTGAAAGATTTCCTAAGGGGACTTCTCCATTGCAGACTCCCTCTTCCTTACCCCTTTGGTATAGTGGCAACTCAGTTTTCCTTTGATAATCAAGATCAATCATTGTGACCAGTACTGTAAACTTTTGTTTTGTTCTGTTTCATCTGTTGATCTAAGGGCATTTGGATCTCAAAATAACCAGTTACAATCTTAATGTACAGTTATTTGAAATCACTGTCAAGTCTCCTGACGAGAACATTTTTTTTTCCCTTTGGAAGGTCAGCAAAGCCTAAGATCACAGGATTGGGAGAAAAACATTTTGTTTGTGAATGCCTAGTAGTAAGATTGAGTAGTACTGCCACCCTTTGATTCCTGGATCCATGAATCCCAGCTCGGGAGAAATAGAACCATAGAGCAGGTGCTGATTCGGAGCATACACAGTCACCTGAAGAACACTGCCCCAGCTCCATAAGATATTGCCAACTCTCCAGTGATGTAACTGTATATTCAAGAGGTCATCCCCCTCTTCTCACAAATTCCCTGGTTCAGGATAATAGGGAACATCATAAGATATGCAAATTCCATGAGCTTAGGCCCATTTTCTATGAAGCAATTTCCTTCATCAGAAGCAGTCCTGTATGCACATAAAACATTCTGCATGTACAGTAGTTTTGGTAGATACACTGTGTGGAGGTCAGGGAGATCAACATCCAGGATAATCGTGTAGTCGAGTAAGTACAAACTGTTATGCCCTCCATGATGGAAATGGATCAGTGGAATCAAGCTGCCATCAGTTTGGTAAACTGTGCCAGATTGGGATTTAGTGTCAATCTCTCATGTTGGCAGATTGGCCAACATGCTCCAGGCTGTGGCCAGTTTGTCCTCAGTTTTGCTATTTCTCCTTTAAGGCAAATAGTCAGGTGCACCACCAAAATTGCTGCCCACTGGGAAAATGTCCTTCACCACTATCCTTTAAGAATGGCTCAGAAAGACTGTAGTGCGGTAGCTATCCAAGTTTGGACAGTAACTGCATATCATGCAGAACCATCTGTAACAAGGTCTGTCATTCTCTTTCTTGGTCAATTGTTTACAGGGAACAATCCATGATAGTGTAAGTAGAGGCTGGCATAGAAAAGGTAGAGCAGTTGGAATACAGGTTATGGGCATTTGAAACTCTTCTTCATTCTGTTTATCTATGTCTTCAGGCCAGTGGCTGAATATTTACAGAAGGATCCTGAAATTTGAAAATCCTCACATAGACCACAGTGCCTAAAAGGATGGGCTGGTAGCAGAAATTGTGGGCATGAGTGCCAGCATCATGTCGGAAGATATGGCCTTGGAAGACCAGCTGTGAATGCAAAGGACCTTGTTTTCCAGAGTCCTCTCATCTTCTGAAATGTGGCTTTTCTTTGATAATGTTCTCAGATGGGCAGCCTACAGTCCTGGCCAAGACCAGATCTCAGTCCTTTCTTCTGGGACAAACAGATGTTTTTTATAGCACCATATGAAACGTTTTTTGTTTTGTTTTGTTTTGTTTTTTTACTTTAGAGTCAAAAATATATCTTTAACTCCCAGTTTTTCTAAGTCTTTTCAACCTATGCCAGACCAGAATCAGTGTTGTGGTTTAGAAATTGGCTCCACAGTTTATTAATATCAGGCAATGAAAGGGAAGGGTGAATAAAATTACAAATGTTCTTTTAATTTTTGTTAGCAAAAATATATGTCTTGCATACTGAGTGACTTCTCTCCACTCATTCTTTTAATGCCGAATTTTCCCAGGGTTACTCGGGGATACTTCACGCTCTATTCCTACAGAACACAGGAGGGAGAAGACACCAAAAACTTGCAAATACAAGCTGGCTTAAAACCCTAGGTTTATATTTACCTCAAAATTATTTGTTTTAAATTCTCTTTTCTCTGAGGACTATTAAATAAAAAACATTTGTTCTGTTATCTTTGTTAGTGACAGTATTGCATGGAATTTTTTTTTTTTTACCATAAAGAGTAAAATGTTGTTCACTTAATAGAAAAATGCTCATGACAGAATCCAACCTATATTACAAATATTTGATTTAATCTGAAATTTATTTTGAAATGCATTGGTTCTTTTTAGTTATATATAACTTTAGGATTTATTTTGACATAATTATAAATTCATGGAATATAATTTACCCTAATTCAATCTCCAGTGCTCCTCCCCCCACTTCACTTCTAATTTATTCTACTGATCTTTCTGCCATTTACTCATTTTTTTAAAATTAGTGTCTCATGGATATACATAAAGATGATATTAATTGTATCATATTCATATATTTACATAGAAAATTTAGGTCACAATTCAAAATTCTTGGAGTTAAGCAGTCTAATGTTCACCAAGAAAATTTTATAAATAACATTCAACTAAGACTTCTAGGTCAATAGTAAGTATAAAAGCCATTGCTAGAATGTTTAAGTTAGTTTAAGAATATACCTATATTCTTATACTATCTAGGTTTGATTATTAAGTTTATTGCACTCAAGTACACTTGAATCTCCTCTGGCCTTGGGTGCTGCTTCTTTGGAATCCCAAAACAGCCACTTCTTGGGACAGTTTCGGGCAATCCTACCAGAAAATTTGGCTGGAATGAAACAGACTTACTCTCAGATTAATTTTACTGAAAATTAAATTAACAACTCTTCCCAAGATTCTAAAACAGAAGTAGCTGAAAACAAATTTAAAACCAAGGTAACTATAGAGAATGAATATTGTGGTGAATGTGCAGCAAGAAGAATAAGATAAGACAGAGGCCATATAAGCAAAATCATGCATATTGTTTGACAAAGACATCTATTAAAAAACAAAATGAGGGCTGCGGTTGTGGCTCAGTGGTAGAGTGCTTGCCTAGCACATGTGAGGCACTGGGATTCATTCTCAGCACCACACTAAAAAATAAATAAAATAAAGGTATTGTGTCGATCTATAACAACAACAACAACAAAACTTTAAATGAACTTACGTAGTAAATCTCTCTCCATTGTGTACATCCACAAGGAATTAATTTTAAAAATAGCTATAGGTAAATAGCAGAAAAATCAGTAGAGTAGAGGAAAGGGAATGGGTGGGGGGAGGGAGACGGGCTGGGAAGGGCAAGTACTGGGGACTGAATTAGAACATATATTCCATGCTTTTACAGTTATGTCAAAATGGATCCTACTGTCATGTGTAACTATACAGAACCAATAAAAATGAAATAAACAAAAGTAAGATCTCCCTAGACATACAGTCAAATGGGAAAAAAAGAAACAAATTTAAAAATGAAACATATCATGAGCTACCAGTGACCTTAAAAGACTAAAAGTGCAGATCCTTAACATCCAGGTTACTCTGCAATCTAAAGATGACTGAAAGACACATAACTGCCAATAAAAATACCATTCAGGTTAAATTGCAAAACCTGATATAGAGTTTCATGATCTATATTAAGCAAGGCAATTCTCTCTTTTACCTGTGGCATTGTAAGAAAAGCCAGAAAGTGTCAAAATTCTATGATTACTGTTATATAAACTGATTTTAAAAAGACTGGAAAATTAAATGGTAGAAGGAAATGAAATAAACAAAATTGTTATTTTCAAAAAAAATTAAACCTCTAGTCAGGATGGCATAAATTAATTAATTTTAATCATGAAGATGTGAAGATTTGAAGTATTCCCAATAGATAGTTTCATTGAGGTATAATTTGTATACCATACAATTCACCCAATATAAATATGCAGTCCGATGGATTTTACAGAGTTGTGTAGTCCACAATTCAGTTTTAGGAACTGTACATTGCCTAAAGCAATCCCTAATGACTATGTTCTTCCAACGTCTGTTCCCATCCCTATTTCCAGAAAACCTCTGATCAGATGTCTTTCTCCATGGGTTTGTCTTTTCTGGACATTTCATAGGCTGGACTTATGTCATATGTAGCCTTTTACATAAGTTTCTAACATGTTGTTCTTGAGGTTCAGCCACATCGTAGCATATATCCTTAACTTATTTTTTTGTATTGCTGAATACTAATGCATAGTATGACTATAATACATTCAATTCATCCTTTCACTAAAGTACATTTTTCTTGTTACAAGTTTTTCACTATTATGAATAATTATTCAGAATAATGATTATAACTTCAAAATGTTTATAGACATCTCTGTGTGGGTATGTTTTAATTAGTGGTGGAAGTGAGGTTTCTTGTTCATCTGATAAGCTAATGTTGGGATTTTTAGAAACAACTGGAAAGGGTGCCCAGTTTAGATTCCCACCAGGAATGTCGAGGACGTCAACCTTCTTGCTTCCTCACCAATATTTGATGATGTGTGGGTTTTGAATTACAGCCTTACTAGTATCTGTAAAGTGATATCTCCTTGTAGTTTAATTTGTATTTCCCCTACGACTAACCTTGTTGAATGTCTTTCCATTTCTATATTGTCTTTGGTAAATGTCAATTGAAATCTTTTGTTCATTTTAAAGTTCAATTGCTATTATTTCTTTTTAAAAATTTGTTCTTATTAGTTACAGTAGAATGTATTTTGACATATCATATATACATGGAGTATAACCTTCTCATTTTTCTAATTATATATGATGTAGAATTATATTGGTCATATAATCATACATGCATATAGGATAGTAATGTCCAATTCACTCTACTATCTTTCCTATTCCCATTTCCCCTCCCTTAGGTTAATTCCCTTTTGTATAATCCAAAGTACTTTTATTCTTCTCTCCCCAACCCCATATGAATTAGCATTCATATCAGTGGAAACTTTCAGCTTTTGTTGTTTTAAGATTGGCTTATTTCACTTAGTATGATATTCTCCACCTCCATCCATTTACCAGCAAATGCCAAAATTTCTTTCTTCCTTATGGCTGAGTATATTCCATATATATATATATATATATATATATTACGTTATACGTATAATGTAATATATATAATATATATATTACGTTATACGTATAACGTAATATATAATATATATATTACGTTATATGTATAATGTAATATATATTATATAAATATTATATAAAATATATATATATTTAAGAAATATTCTTATTATTTAAGTAGAATGTATTTTGACATATCATATATACATGGAGTATAACATATAAAGTATAATATATAAAGTATTCTCTTTATCCATTCATCTGTTGAAGGGTGCGTAGGCTGGTTTCATACTTTAGCTAATGTGAATTGAGCTGCTATAAATATTGATGTGCCTGTGTCATTGTAGTATGCTGATTTTAAGTCCTTTCGGTATATGCAGAGGAGTGGGATAACTGGGTCCATTACAGGTTTTCTGAGGAATCTTCATACTGCTTTCCAGAGTAGGGCAGTAATTTGCAGTCCCACCAGTAATGTATGAGTGAACCTTTATCCCCACATGCTCACCAACATTTATTGTTCCTTGTATTCTTGATAATTGCCATTCTGATTAGAGTGAAATGAAATCTCAGTTTAGTTTTAATATGTATTTATCTAATAGCTAGAGATGTTGAACATCTTTGCATATATTTGTTGACCAATCTTCTTTTTTTTTATTTTCTTAATAGTGACTCTTGAAGTGCAAAGGTTTGCATTTTTATGCAATCCATTGTATCATTTTTTTTTAAAAAAATCACTTGTACAAAATGCAATGTCATCAGTAAGAAATCTTGTTGAATGTAGTAGTTCATACCAGCAACTTGGGAGGCTGAGGCGGGAGGATCACAATTTCAAGACCAGTCTCCCAATTTAGTGAGATCCTCAGAAACTTAATGAAATTCTGTCTCAAAATAAAATTTAGAAAAACTAACGATAAAAGGTACTGAGTGTGTATTTCAGTGGTAAAGCACTCCTAAATTTTATTCCCAGTACTGAACCAAACCAAAACAAAGTAATAACTACAAAAACTTAGCCTGACTCAAGGTCACAAAGGTTTATCCTGATATTTTATTTTAGGAATTTTATAGCTCTAGCTCTTATAACTAGATCTGTAATTCATTATGAGTTAATATTTATGTATGAATGGTATGATGTAAGTTATCTTTTAATAAATAGATATCCAGAATTTCCAGCACCATTTGTTGAAAAGATTTTCTTCTATCCCCTTGAATTGCTTTGTCATTTTGTTGGACACTAATTGATCAATAATATGTAGTAGTATATATTTATATGTTCTATTCATTTATACTTATGCAAATGTTATTTACATCTTTTTGCCAATATTGTGTTTTGATTACTACAGTATGTGTTTTTTCATTAATGACTTATATATTATTTTTATTTGTGCATTACAATTATACATAATAATGGAATTTATTATGATACATTCAAATATACACATAATTGGGTCAGTTTCATTACCTACTACCACCCCTATTCCTCTCCTCCTTCCTCAACTCCTATTTCCATCCTCTACTGATTTCCTTTCAATTTTAATGAAATTCTTCCCCCTGCTTTTCCCCCTCTGGCATTCACATAAGAGGGAAAACGTTTCACTCCTTATATTCTCGGCGGTTTGGCTTACATTTACTTAATATGTTGCTTTCCAGTTCCATCAATTTTCCTGCAAATGACATAAATTAATTCTTCTTTATAGGTGAGTAAATAAAGCTCCTTTGTATATGCACACCACATTTTCTTTCTTCATTTATTGGTTGATGGATAGCTAGGCTGATCCATAACTTGGGTACTGTGAGTGTCACTACTCTAAACATGGGTGTATGCATGTGTGCTGACTTTAGTTCTTTAAGATAAACCCTTAGGGCAGGTGGTATGGCTGGGACCTATGGCAGTTCCATTCCTAGTGTTTGATGATGTTCATACTGATTTCCATAGTGGTTGTACTAATTCACGGTCCCACCAGCACTGTGTCCGTGATTTTTTTTCCCCATGCATTTATTATTATTTGTAACCTCCTCCCAGTCCTGGGTATTAAACTCAGGGCACTCTACCCCTGAACCACATCTTTTTTATGTTTTTGTTTTGAGACAGGATCTTGTTAAGTTGCCACCCAGGCTTGGATTTGTGATCTTCCTGCCTTGTCCTCCCAAGTTGTGGGAATTATGGGCGAGCACCACTATGCCTGTACATTATTATTTTATATTTGATAACTGCCATGCTAACTGAAGTGAGATGAAATCTCAGGATAGTTTTGATTTGCATTTCTCTGATGGCTAATGTGATGTTAAACTTTTTTTTCCTTATATTTGTTGGCCATTTGTGTTTCTTCTTTTGAAAAACGTCTGCTTTGTAAATTTACCCACTTTATTGACTGGGTTATTTTTTGTTTTGTGTTTTTTGTTAGTTCATTTTAATTTTTTGAGTTCATTGTGTGTGTGTGTGTGTGTGTGTGTGTGTGTATATATATATATATATATATATATATATACACATATATATATATATATATATCCTCTGTTAGAAAAGTAGCTGGCAAAGATTTTCTCTCCACATTCTTGTTAAAAAAAAAAGTACAGAAGTTTTTTTAATTTGATGCAGATCCTTTTATTAATTGTTGGTATTATTTCCTGAGCTTTAGAAGTCCTATTGAGGAAATTGTTGCCTGTGGATATATGTTGGAGTGTTGACCCTGTGTTTGTTTTTATTTGTTTGTTTGTTTTTGTAGTATTTGCAAAGTTTCTGGTCTAATTACTAGGTCCTTGATCCATTCTGAGCTAACTTATGTGCAGAGTGGTGAGATAGGGATCTAGTTTCATTCTTCTACATATGGATATCCAGTTTTTCCAGCACTGTGTATTAAAAAGGCTGTCTTATCTCCAAGGTATGCTTTTGACACTTTGTCAAGGTTCAGATAACTGTATCTATGTGGATTTGTCTTTGTTTCTATTCCATTCCATTGGTCTTCATACCTGTTTTTAGCCAATGCTACCTATAGTTCCATTGTATAATTTGAAGTTGGGTATTACAGCGTGAATAGTATTGATATTTTTCCTCAAAACTGTCTTGGTTATTCTAAGTCTTTTATTTTTCCATACAAATTTTAAGAGCCCCCTACCGCCAGTTTTGTGAAAAATGTCATTGGTATCTTAACATATGTTTTATAAAGGAATGTTTAATTCTTCCAACTCCATACTTTTTCAAAATTTTCAGCTCTTAGTCTTTCATATTTCTGTATCAGTGTTAGAGATCAGCTTGTCAATTTATTTTAAAGGTGTGTTGGGATATTAACAATTACAGGGAATTGATAGATGGATTTCAGGACAATTATCATCTTAGAAATATTGAGTTTCCAAATTCATGAACATGAAGTGACTCTTCCTTGTTTAGATTCTCTTAATAATTTTATCAGTATTGTGTAATCTTGTACCTTTTCCCTGAAATTCAAAGTGAGATGATTTAATCTTTTCATTGTTCCTGTGAATAAAACTGCTCTATTTATTCCATTTTTTGTGTTCTTCATTACAAATATAGTGAAATTTAATTTAATTTCTTTGTTGACCCTGAAATCCTGCTGAATTCATTATTAGTTCTGGTAGATTATTTTGGTTGGGGGAGAAACTGTTCTAAGGATTTTCTACATATAATATTATACTACATACAAATAAGGACAGTTTTTCAATCTGGATCCATTTTCTGTCGAAGATTCATGGATTTCCCAAATTTTATTACCCCCTTGCTTTCTAATCTAGTCTTCCTTCCTTCCTTCCTTCCTTCCTTCCTGTCTTCCTTCCTTCCTTCCTTCCTTCCTTCCTTCCTTCCTTCCTTCCTTCCTTTCTCCTCTCTCTTTCTTTCCTTCCTTCCTTTCTCTCTCTCTTTCTTTCTTTCTGATTTTATTAGCCATATATTTCAGCACAAGACTAAACAGAAGTGGTGTGAAGGCACATCCTTTGTTTCTGATCTTGGAATTGATTTAACATTTCACAGATATGTGTGATGATGTAAGAATGTTTCAGAAAAGAGCATTTATTGCAAATGAATGTTGGGTTAACTTTTTCTGTGTGTTTTGAGATTTTTACACGATATCTGAACTTCATCATATTAACATGGTATGTCACATTAATTCGTGTTTTCATATTGGATCAAACTTGACATTTGTGGCATGAATCTTGCTTGGTCATAAATTAAAATCCTTTTTAAAAATATTGTTTGCTAGATTTGACTTGCTAATGTTTTGTTGAGAAATTATGTGTTTTTATTCACAGGAGACATCTGTCAATAGTTTGTAATGCATTTAGCTTGAGTATTAGGAAAAGGCTAACTTTAAAGAATAATAAGTGTTCCTATTATTTAAAACGTATTTATGATGAATTCTCACTTTTTATATTAATGTTTGATTTAATTTACCAGTGAAACTATTGGGGCTTAACTTCTTTGTATGAAAGCGTTTTCATTATTATTTATACCTTCTATTTATAATTTGTCAGAACAGGACTTTTTAACTTCTTAAAAACTAATTTCAACAGTTTTTGTCTTTCAAGGAATTTATCCCTTTTTTCTAAAGTGTTTAACTGATTGGCAAAGAGTTGGGCTTAGTAGTCCCTTATTAGTCCCCCCCAAAATTGTTAATCACATTAAAGTTAGTAGAAATGTCCTGTCTCTTATTTCTGACTTTGATAAATTGTATAGCTTTTTTTCTGTGATGATTCCACCTAAAGATTTGTCAATTTTATCAACCATATTCAATAACCAACTTATTTTCCTTTATCTTATTACTACTTTTATGCATTCCATTTTGTGAAAAATGTCATTGGTATCTTAATATATGTTTTATAAAGGAAAGTTTATATGGTTTTTGATTTAGTTTTATTATGTTTTCTTTCTCTATGTTTGGATTTAGTTTGCTGAGTTTTTTTTTCTGTTTTCTTGAACTGGGAGTTTAATAATCTAACATAGGTGTTTAAAGCTTACAATTTTCTTCTAAATGTTGCTTTAGTGTCATCTTATAAATTTCTGTTTTTATTTTAATTTTTATTTAAAAATTTCTAATATTCTAATTTTCTTTGCAATCTTTGTTGATCAATGGTTCATTTAGAATTGCAACTGCTTAATTTGCAAGTATTCATAGGTTTCCTAAATTTTATTACCTCCTTGCTTTCTAATCTAGTTTTACTGTATTTAAAGATTATACTTTGATGATTTCAATCTCATTAAATTTATTGAAACTTCCTTTGTAGCTGGGCATATGGTATCTGACCTTTATAGCCTGTACCAGTGGAGCTGAGTCAAGAGAAGTGGAGACTCAAGACAAAACTCTTATCTGCTCATCCTGAGGAACCCAGAAGACATAACATTTTCTTATAATTACAGTGTGGGAACAGGGTGCTGAAGTCAACAATTTCAATTAACCTGATTATAAATAATTATATAAATTAATATAAATTAAATTATATATAAAACTGCAATGCTGTAGATATTACAAAGAAAAATTCTGGGTAAAAATAATGACCATGTCAGAAAATATCCAGAGGAAAAGATTTTAATGTGGTTATAAAAATTATCCTTATACTTACAGATTCAAACACTTTGTGTGATTTATTCCCAGGAACAAATATGTATATATTTGCTGTCAGAAGAAAAACTTGATGTCAATAAGTTGATTCAAACTCTATATACTGAGACTCCACCTCCATCAGACTCAATGCCAGATACTGAATCCTAGTATCAGAGAGCTCAGGGGACATTGAAAAATGTCTACTTGACTAATAGGACAGCAGATATCAAAAGGGTGAGTTTTTATTTAAAAATCAATTATTTTTTCCCCTAATTTTATTAATTAATAGAATGCATGATGTTAAAATAAAATGTAAAATACCTCAACAAGGTACTGTAGGTGGGATGTTTTATTATTTTATTTGACAAAACAAAAAAAAAATGAGTAAACAAAGAACACTGTTACCCACCCTCAATTAGTATCAACAAAAATGTGAGAAAATAAAACTAATCATAATGGATGTTAAAAAGAACTAAATCCAGGGACTTTCATTCCCAATCGAAAGAACACAGTGACACCCCCTGTTTCCTCTATTCATTCTCTCTTTTCTTCCTTTTTCTCTCTTCACTACCTCCTTCCTCCCTGTCCATTCTCTTCCACCTCCTCCTCTTAATTTTTCTCCTTCTTCCTCTAGTTCTCCTTCTCTCTCTCTCTCTCTCTCTCTCTCTCTTTCCTTTTTCTCTTTCTCTCTTCATCTTTTTCTTCTCCTTTCCTCCCTTCTCTCAGGAAAATGGAAAGTCAACATCTTGAGATGATATACTTTAGATTTAAAATAAATATGAAAGTGAAAAATATCACCTAGGTTAAAATATTCAGGGAAAGGTATTCATAAACTTTGACTTTGATACAACCCAAAACAAAAAATTAGAGAATAACTTACTTTTTAAAAGTTTGAAATATAAAATTGATTTCTATATTAGATAAAATTAAGAATTTAATTGTATGAAAATAAGATAATTCATATTAAAAACAATAATTTGGTGAATTAGATTTGAATGCAGTCAGCATTTCATATCCCTGGGTTCCACATCTGCAGATTCAACCAACTGTGGATTGAAATTATTTGAGGTAAAAATAAAAACAAACAAACAAAAAAGAAAATGGCATGTTGTTGCAAATTGGTACTGTGTAGTTAGGTCTGCAATAGGCAATAGTTGTATTTGCATAGAACAGGAACAGACTTTTGTCATTATTCTCTGAACAATATAGCATAACAGCAATTTACCCAGCATTTGCATTATATCAGGTATTAAAAGTAATCTAGAGATGACTTAAATTATGCAGAAAGACTTGTGTAGGTTACATGCAAATGTTGTGCCATTTGTATAAGAGACTTGAGCATTCACAGATTTTGCTATCTGTAGGGTCCTGGAACCAATCTCCCATAGATGTGGAAGGATGATTGCTTCATTTTAATATTCTTTGTTTTACTGTGATGAAAATTTTGTCAAGTTTCACTCAAGAGATCAACTTAGAACGTCTTGACACTCCATGTGTACTCTTGGCCTGAAGTCACTGCGTATGCAGTGACAGACACAGTACATACAGGGTTTGCACCCCACTACACAGGAACTGACCCTGGAATCATGGAAGACCATTGCAAAGTGATGAAAACAGCAATTACCAAGCAATGGGAAGTAAGTAACTGAGCACTGACTGATGAATCACAGTTGATGGAGAGTTTTGCATTTTGGGTGGTTAAAATCATTTACAGCCTTCAATAATAAAATTAATTTAATTTTGTTCTTATTCATCAGAAATGATACTATTTTAAGCTCTTCAGTCCTCTGCTGAAAGATGGGAATGGGGCTATTCATGCTTGGCTTAGTGGTGTCTTTATTCAATATGTAAACCTTAGTATAATTAATGTATAATATTTTTAAGCTTCATTATTTTACAGTTTGTTGAATATTTTAAATTATTAATTAAATTATGGTTTGGTAATCTCAAAAATTGATTTTTTTCAAACTTATTTTTCACGTAGTTTTGAAATCCGAGTGTCATTTTAAGGAAAAAAGCTTAACCCATATGCTTTTATTCATCAACACTTATAATTATTAAAATGCATTATTGCTTTTAATGGGTATTTTATGTTGCAAAGGAGTGTTTTGAGTTATTCCCATGACATTTTTAATTCTCATTATAAAACACAATAATTATTTTGTAGCCAGGGGATTACAAAACAATCTGGAAGAAAAATTCCCCTCACATTTTGTGCATCTCCTTTCTGGAGTGCATTCTATCACAAGCATAAAATTGAGTGCAGTCAGTGTCCTTAGGTAGGAAAAGAGTTGGATACAAAGCAGGATAAGGCATTTGTGGAGAAGCTTTGTTTCCCATTTATGAGCAAAGCTCCATGGCTGAATCCAGAAGAAGGAGGCACAATCACCAGGGATCCTTGCTCTGGTGCTTTGAGTGAAATATTTTGTTATGCATTTAGTGAAGAAGTTATGCCAAAAAAAAACAAGACGTTCATAAGGAAGGAAACATCTTCATTTAGTAAATTTATGAAATTAATTGAATGCAATGAGGCTATTGATGAATAGTACTCTTCTCTTCTTCATTAGGAAAAGCCAGCTTGCATTCAGTGGCAAAACCAGATCTTTTGGTATGGATCTGTGAATGTGTATCTTACATTTATCCATCTAATCATCACACTTATCTCAAAGCAGCACAACTATAGAGAAGCCATGTGAGGACGGAGGGGCTGGAGGGACCAGACTGTGTGCAGGTGAAGTAGCAGTTGCTGGTGGCACCAAGAGGTGGCTCATTCTGGAAATTCCTCTCCACATAACCTACCCATCATTGACATCTGGCATTGATTGATTAAGAGTTTCTTTGACTAAAGTCTCTGTCCACTATAACATTTCAAATCATCCATGAAAATAAACACAATCATTCTTTTCTATGAGGAAGAAAAGGCTTTAATTTTTTTTTTTTGAGTTTTGATAGATATCTTTGCAAGTCCATAAAATGCATTCAATATCCTAGGACCATAGGTTTAAAAAGGACGTACATGAAAGAAAGTTTCTACCATACTCATGGTTAATTCCAAAAGCAAGAATCTGTCAAAAGAATTGTGTATCTGGGTTACTTATAATCTAATAAAAATCCTACGATATATTCTGTTAGTTTTTTTGATGTGAATTTCAAGATTATAGGGCCAGTTTAAGAAACATTTTTCTTCCTTTGAAAGGCATAAAGTCAGGCAGTAATTTGATCATTTAAATTTTATTTTTATTTTCATTAACATTGATCTTAATCAACATATCCTAACTGTATGCCTTTATGAAGTACAATGTGATGTTTTGACATATGTGTACAACCCATGCAGTCGCCACTGTACTCTGAAGCAATTTTGATGTTCCGCTGGGATAAACCTACAGCTTGCAAAAGGTTAAGTATTCTGTCAAAGATTTTAGTGTGGTAATCAAAACATTCGAGGTGGAATTATAATCCACGAAAAGCATGTGTTGATACCTCCAAATCTGTCTCTTTATGGGTGCCTTGCAGTAATAGCATATGATTTTTGTTTGAATTTGGGATCTTTCAAACTCTGTATTCATATTTCCTCATTTTACAATGTTGTTCTCAGAAAGGAAGTAATTGATGTTCTTCTCTATTTTTTAAAGATGCACTAATTTGAGTCTCAGGGCAGCTATAAAAGTCAAATCTTTAAAGAAAGGGAAGGTCTGTGATTCTATTCTGTGAAACCATAATCCCTGCCTACTCAGGCACCGTTTGATTTGTTCTTCAATTTGAGAACCATAGAAAGATTCCAGGGTTCCATTTAAGAATCTACTTCCTCACTTTTCAGAATAAAGTTTCAGAAGTCCATTCCAGGGCCAAGTAAGAGCCCAGACTCAGGATATTTAAAACTACCCATGGGATCTAACCACTGGGTAGGCTGATAGATTTCCTTTCTGCCCTTCTTTCTTATTTCGATGGAACTGAACCAAAGTTGTAATTCTTGGAGAGTTTCGGAATGGGAAATGCAGTTCAAACCTGGGTGCTGGCTGCTCCCTGCATGTTAAAAGGTAATTGAACAGGAGCTAGCACAGGTACAATTGGATATGTAGGCTAGAGGCACTAAGTTGCCATCTCGAAGAGGTCACACTGAAATGAATTTTTTAAAAGGACTATAAAATTGCATCTAAGATAGATGGGGAGCAAAAGCAATATTTAAATGAAATTGTTATGGATATAAGTCATTTTCTAGGCTTTATAACTATTCCTAACATAAAATATGTTTTCACTTCATATATAAAACATTGTTATTATTCACATCTTATGACATGTTAACATATTAAAACTTAAATGTTTAATGCATATATTAAAATTTTGTGTCATCATTAACCCAGCTGATGAATTCTCTTTGAAAAAAAAATAATGGAAAAGATAGATCAAGAGAGATAATTTTTACAATTAGAATAAAAATATGTAACTGGAAGAGTAGTGAGATAAAAATGTCTAATTCAGAGTTCCACCTCCCCTACTTTCTTTTTTTTTTCTTTTCTTTTTTGGCTCATGGGAATCTTGCTGCCATTTGTTTTCCTATTAAATGACATTTCAAATGCTTTATTATAAACATAAATCACATCTCCTTTCAAGAAGGCAAACGACAAACTAAATTTGAGATCTGGCTTGCATTTCTATGTCCTGCCCAAGACTAAATAGATGAACGGTTGCTTTATAGATTGCGCCTGAAAGATAAACAAAGAGAGACAGTAGATTACAGAAAACATGTCACTAGAAACTGACATCTGCCCTTTAATTCACAAACATCATCCTAGCCCCTGTCACTTTGGTTGACATCTGTTACACATCCCGATGCGTGGAATTGTAGAAAAGACCAATCTTATCTGCAGATGTTACACACACACACACACACACACACACGTATCTTTAAGCTGCTTTGGTTTATCTATAGATATGACTTCATCTTTGTGAGTCTTTTAAAATGCAAAATAAATAAATAAATGCCTTTTTTCACACCCTCTTGCACCAACATCTAGTAATGGATGCTGTGAGAGACACTGAAATTCCCCTGTGCTCAAATCAACATCCTCTGCAATATAGACATTTTCTACCACTAAATTGGATTTCTTTGAATCAAAAAATGTCCTGAAGATTCTTGCGAGATATACACACATTACATGAGCCAAATAATTCATGAACATACTTATGCAAACTATCACCAATCATCCCATTAATGGAGAAGTAAACAAAAAGGAAGGAACTACAACATAAAGAGCCAATGACTGAAACACATCTGGAACTTAGATCCAGACCTTTGCTACTCAAAGTGTGGTCTCTGGACAGAAGTATTGTTGTCTTTTGGGAGAGCAATACATACGCAGATTCTCTGGTTTCACCCCTACCTACTGGATCAGAATGCCTTGGGGGGAAGCCTGTAGTTTAGGAAGCTACTGATGAGATTCTTGGGCTGCTAACAATTGTCAAGCACTGGTTCAAACTTGAGACCCCCCAACAGCAAGAAAGGAGTGAGAGAGAACAGGAAGAGGTATTTCATGCACCACTTATACTTATTTAACATATTTATTAATATTAATGCTTGATCTCAACTTCATTTAACCTCAAAAAATGATGAGACAGAATTATGAGTTTATACCCAATCATTCCTATATTTGCATATATCATGATGATATCTGTAGGTTAAAAATGTTCCCTGCAGTATACATACTGAAATAGACTTTACATATATATATATAT
>NW_025999913.1:5848604-5876911 GCF_001458135.2 Marmota marmota marmota | reverse complement strand
TATATATATAATTGCTTAAGTGTTGAAGTGCTCCTCAGGGAAATTAAAATTTTAAAGAATCATTATTTATGCAGTACTTTTATATTTGAAGCCACATGCATGATGCATGAGACAAAGCAAATCAAAAGCAACTCAAAACCTCTACATGGAATCAAAAAGTTTTCAGGGACTTGTGACATCATAATCTTTCAGTTTTGTGATTATGATTATGCTTATTAAAGATGCAAATTCCTTGGGACCAAGGTGACAAGGCTCTGAAGATGATGAGGCTGGTGACCTAGCAAGTCCCCCATGGACTGGGCTAGAGATGGGCTGGCCCATCCTGGGGACTGGAGCTGAAATGAGAAGTCTGAAGCTGTAGGAAGCATCTTCGTCCCTGAATTGCACATGGGCTCTGATTATGGAGGCTCCTAAGACCATCTACAAAGGACAAAACCCTTGGTTCTGTGACAACTTGAAAGACACTATTGCTTCTTACAATAAGAAAAATATTCAAAATGGATTGTTATAGTCAAAATGAAGATTTGGAATAGATTGACTTTACCTTATTACAAAAGCAAATATGGCGATTTCTAGAAAAAGTGGGAAATACTGCTAAACAAAGAATGAAACAGCTATTCATTTGCTCCTTTCATGAGATGAGCAGCAAGTGGTGCCACATTAGTGTATATCCTCTCACATCTTTATCTTTACTATATATGTATGAAGCAAAAATGAATATGTAAATATGCTTGATGTTTATAAATATATACAAAAATGAAATAATTTCTGTTATTTTATTATCTACTTTGTTCACATATTAGTATGTCCTAAACACACACTTTCGAGTCAATAAATGTAGTTCCTTAACATTCTCAATGGCTACTGAACAACCAATTTTATGGTTGTACCGACATTTATTTACCAAATGCCCAGTTGTTCCCCGTAAGTAGTTTCTACCTTGTCACTTTTGTATACAATGCTCTGGTGACACATCCTAATAGTTATATTTTTATACACATCCTTATGATTTCCTTTTCATAAAATTTATGGAAATATAAACAAGTGTGCTATTACTAAAAAACCTACTCATCAGCTGACCTATTTTATTTGGGTGAAGAATATTCAAAGTGTCTCTATAGAGTTTCATCTTATTAGATGTAGTTCATTGCTCGATCCTGCAGAAAAATTGTCACAGTCTAACTGCATCATCAAAAAAATTCACTGCTCCACCCTGCTTTGTGGCATCTGGATGCTTTGCATAGATGCCTCATTCCCATGCACAGTCATTTTAAGGGGTCCTAGAAGCAAGATAATTTCAGGATCCATATTTTTGTGAGGACTTTAGACAGAGAATATGGTACATATACTAAATATAGGTGTCCCTGCTATGATTCCATATGTACATTCCTGAATAACCTTGTGTTCTGCAATATGGTGTACTAAACTTAATAGAGCCTATGGGGAAAAACAGGCTTGTAACAGACCACCGAAATCCCATGGAATTTTTAAATCAGAGAATAATCAACAAAAGCAATAAAATAACTGTCCTAATGAAAGTGTAGCAAAGCTGATCTCTGCTAGCCTTTGAATGGAGCCCTGCATCAGCCAATCCCTTATAATATGAAAACATAAAAAGAACTTTTTTTCCCTGTGTGGGTATAAGTTCTGTAAGTGTTTAATTTCAATAGTAACTATTTTCTTTATGAGGTCAACAATCTTTGATCTAAGATTGTAGTCTTCCTCATTTGTCTGTTATTTTAATATGGGAAGAGGGGTTATCTTTGCAAAGATTTCAACCACACTTGAAATTTTTCCAGGTAGCTAAACATAGTAGTTTTAAAAGCCAAGATTCTGGCTACTCATTGTACTGCTATGTTCTTTACTTTTCAGCATGTTTTTCTTAAGATTATGCATGTTAGGGCCTTATCTTTAATTATGAGAAAACTTGTCCTAACTGCTTCAAAATATCCACACACAAGGAAAGGTCTGGACTAAATGGACTTCCATGTTATATTGACATAATCTCCACATTTTTAATAGAATATGCAGTCATTTATACTAAAAGAAATGTGCATTATAGCAGAACAAAGTTCATTTTCAACCTAGCAGTGGTGTCTGGAGTAGCAACCTATAAGCAGATAGAAAAAAACTTGGTCTTCATACTAAGAAAGAGAAAACAGTAAATAGCCTCATGTTAGTTCATTCAGGATTTGCACCAGTGAGTTCAGGTCAGACAAGATTTTTGTCACCAAAAGCTATGATGGGAACATTTTTAGGTTCAGGTATGGCAGAAAATAGGTTGTGGAGCTTTGCCTATTTTTTTTAGATTCTGGTGAAAGTTATGAAAACCTAACACAGTAGGGCCCACTAGTTTTTTCATCGGAGCGCCTAGTTCAAAAGCTCATGAGTCTTGCACTAATCAGCCTCAAGTATAAATGGCCCAAGATTTGCTATTTACAAATGCCTAGACATAACTCTGGATTGCACGGCCTTGGTCATCTGGTCTTGAATGACTTCTTCTCTACTAGTCCCCTTTGTTCCTTTCAGAGACACATGTGATCTGGATGCTCATTATCTCTCTGACCACTCTGAACAACAGATTGTTTGCTTCCTGGCTGTTCCTTGGGCATTCGGGCAAAATTTACTTCATAGCTATTCTCTGTGTCTGAACTCCTCCGATGTCCTTGGATACCCCATTATTGACTCTCCTATCTCCTTCAGGTGTAGGAGATAAGAATAGGTCAGGGAAGGCCTTACAGAACTGTTTGAGCAGACACTTAGAGCACCTCGGTCTTCTCGATGGCTCTAGACTAATTGTTAATTGCCTAGGACAATCATATCATACCCAATATATAAAGACTTGTATTGCAACATGGAACCAAGACTCCCAGTGAACACCTGAAACTGCAGATAGTACTGAACCTTATATGTGCTGTTATTTCCTAAGCACACACAATTATTATAAGATTTAACTTAATTGCAGCAATGTTGGTAAGGCCAAACTGGAAATAACCTAAATGTCTGTTAAAATTGAGATACATTAAAAGATTAACAATAACCAATAATAAAGTACTACAATCATAACAATATACTGTAATGAAAATATGCAAATATGGTCTCTCTTGAAAGAGTCAAGACAGATATTAATGTTTTTGGACAAGAGTGGTCACTGAAAGTAGAGATGGTGAATCTGTAGACAAAGGGAAACTATTACATGTTAAATGTATGACTTCTTTTTAATCACCCCATCCCAAAGTAGTTAATATCTTTATTATGGCAGAAGAGTATTCCATTTCATAAATGTATCCATAATACTTTTCCTTATTGAACATTCTCCCAAAACAGATTTATTTATCAACTGATAAGACTTTGATTGATGTGTTGAGTTCAAAAGCAACCTGGAGTCAGAAGTCCTTCCTCTACAAAGGACCTCTGTTAATGTCTTCAATGGATTGGATAAGACCCATCCATTCTGTGAAGGGTAATCTAATTTACTCACTTTACTGGTTTAAATATTATTCTCATCTGAAATAGTGTTTGACCAATAACTGGGCACCACAAACTGACCAAATTGACACATAAAATTAAGCATCATATCATTTAATCAGCTCACTTTTAACAGACATTTAGATTATTTCCAGTTTGCCCTTACTAACATTGCTGCAAAGGGTAGGTTTGCAGCAAAGCTTGTAAATTAGTTCATCTATACATAAGCATGGTTTAAACATATATTCCTAGGAGGATAAATGTGGGGTAAGTTTTTATATGCATTTGTGATTTTGAGGGATTTGTATTCATAGCATTGTACTATCAATTGTGTATGAGTTTCCCTTCACTAAAGCATCTCTGATACAATATATTACCCTTTACTAAAACCATCTCCAATACAATATATTACCAATTATTTTTGAGACTTGACAAAATGGGTATTGGTAAATGATATTATATTGCGTTCCTTTTATTATATATGAGGTAGAGCTTCTATTAAAATTTTAACAGCTACTTATACTCTTTTCTGAAAATAAATTTTTCATATTCTTTTACTAGCATGTAGGAGGCCCTGAGTTCAATTTCCACTACCACAGAAAAATTAAAATTATCTAATTTCCATATCCTTTGTCTGTTTCCATTAGGTAAGCTTTATAAACTACATGAAAAGAATGTATTCTTTGTGTGTATCACTTTTTTAATCTAAAATTCTCAGCAAAAAAAAAAATCGGTGAAGTGAATAGAGAGCCTATATCCTGGGAGCAAATTTCTACCCCTCAGACATCAGATAGAAGACTAATCTCTAGGGTATATAAAGAACTCAAAAAGCTAAGCACAAAAAAAAAACAAATAACCCAATCAACAAATGGGCCAAGGACCTGAACAGATACTTCTCAGAAGATGACATACAATCAATCAACAAATATATGAAAAAATGTCCATCATCTCTAGCAATCAGAGAAATGCAAATCAAAACTACACTAAGATTTCATCTCACTCCACTCAGAATGGCAGCTATTATGAAGACAGACAACAATAAGTGTTGGCGAGGATGTGGGGAAAAGGTACACTCATACATTGCTGGTGAGACTGTAAATTGATGTGGCCAATATGGAAAGCAGTTTGGAGATTCCCTGGAAATCTGGGAATGGCACCACCATTTGACCCAGCTATCCCTCTCCTCAAACTATACCCAAAGGACTTAAAAACAGCACACTACAGGGGCACAGCCACATCAATGTTTATAGCAGCACAATTCAAAATAGCTGAACTGTGGAACCAACCTAGATGCCCTTCAGTGGATGAATGGATAAAAAAAATGTGGCATATATACACAATGGAATTTTACTCAGCATTAAAAGAGAATAAAATCATGGCAAAAAATAAATAAATAATGCTTATGAGATTCATCCTTATTACCTATTCTAATTATGTATCTCACATATACAGAATTAGTTTATCCATTCTCAACACTGAATAAGATATGCTCATTTATTACTATATATTAACTCATCAACTCTTGAAAGATATTTTAGTTATTTTATTATGACTACTTCAAAAGCACCCCTAGAATATATGCTTGGTTATCTTTCTGAGATCAGATGCACAAATCTGCTGAGTATACTTCTCAATGGAACTGCTGGATCAAAGGGTGTATATATGCCCAATTTTCATAAATATAATCAGCAAAGGATCCAATGCGATGGTAAAAATGTTCATCCCATCAACAGTCCATGGCCAGTCATTTTAAGATGCTCACTATCCAGTGTAGCAGTACCTCACTAGGTGTGTGTGTGTGTGTGTGTGTGTGTGTGTGTGTTGGATTCTCCTGATGACCAATGAGACTGATTACATTTTCAGATTTTTGTTAAACTTTCACTTTGAATTTCATTATTTTATTATATTATTTCTGATGTCTTTGGGATTTTTTCTGTTTAAGAAGGTATACTGGATCATTTCTACTTAACCATTCTTTTAAAAAATATGGATCTAAGGCTATATCTTTGCTTCTAAGCATTAGTAACTGCATCTCTCAAGGTTTTGATATTTTATATGTTCCCTGTCATTTATCAAAATGTCTTCTAATGTCTATTCTTTTTTTAAAAAAAATATCCATGCATTACTTAGAAGTGCATTATTTAATTTCCAAGCAGTTGGGGGGGGGACTTTCTACTTCTGCTTTTCTTATTGATTTCTAATTTAATTTCACTGTGGTCAAAGAATACACTTTGAATTTCTTAGAACCTTTGAAATGCTTTACAATGCAGAGCATGTGGTCAGTTTTGGTAAATGTTCCATAAGTGTTCTGTTGTCATTTGGATGAAGTGTTCTGACGCCAATTAGATCAGATGGTTAATTGTGTTTGTGGAGGACACACTCAATTATCCTTCCCCTGATAATCAAAACCTTATGTAATTCCCTTCCCTTGGATATCAATGCAGCCTTTGACTTGCTTCTTAGCAATAGAACAGGATTATGCTATAGAAGATTGCAACATCAGTCACACTAGTAGACTTTCTCTTGCTGGTTTCAATCAAGGAAGCAGCTTCTTTGAGGAGACTCATGTAACAAGAAACTGTAGCTAACAACCAGCCCTAAAGAGGGTGACCTCACACCAACCGAGGGCAAGAAACTGGAATCTTTGGCCCAACAGTCTGCAAGGAGGAGACTTATGCAAGACACATATGTGGTTTTGCAGGTGGATCCTTCTCTATTGAGGCCTGGAGACCTCATTCTATTCTTTACTGTGATTGCACTTCCACATGGGACCTTAAGACAGAGGGTCCTGGACAAGCAGAGCCAGGATTCTGAACCCACAGAAACTGTGAGACAATTCATTGTATTCTTTGAAGTCACTGAAACTGTATCAATTTGTTATACAGTAAAAGATAATGAATATAGTGTTCTTTGTAATTATTGTATTAGTCAGAGAAAGGGTTAGGAAACTACCTCCACATTTTGTGGATTTCTCCTTTTCCTTTTTGTACTATAATTTATGTTTGGTTTTACATCGTTTGAAGAAACTTTTTTTTTAATTTTTTATTGTTGGTTGTTCAAAACATTACATAGTTCTTGATATATCATATTTCACACTTTGATTCAAGTGGGTTATGAACTCCCATTTTTACCCCATATACAGATTGCAGAATCACATCAGTTACACATCCATTGATTTACATATTGCCATACTAGTGTCTGTTGTGTTCTGCTGCCTTTCCTATCCTCTACTATCCCCCCTCCCCTCCCCTCCCCTCCCCTNGTAGCAGTGTCCCTGTAGCATGCTTGAAGAAACGTTTTTGAATGTACACCAGTTTACAAGTGTAATGTCTTCTAAAACAGCTTGCTTCTCTATCACTATAAATATCCTTCATCTTCTTTAGTGATACTTCATTCCTCAGATAGCTGTTAACATATTTTTATTGGGTTCTGGTAAATTTTCTACTGATGAACTTAGTTGTGACATAAGTTTCATAGAGAATCTTGGATTTTTAGTTGCTATTTTTTTTTTTATCAGCTTTGGGCTATTCTTTGACATCATCTACTGCTTCCACTCCATTGTTCTTCCCTCCTTAGATTATTTCCCAGTTTGCCCTTAATATGTGTGTCATCCATAATTGCTCACATGAAATTTTACAAATTTTCTTTTTTTTATTTTGATAATTGAGTGTGTCCTTCACATTAAACTCACATAATGGATTATTGATTCCATCTATTGGTAGATATTTAGTGAATATTTAATTTGTGCTTGTACTGTTTGATTCCCTAGAAATATCAACCGAAAGAAAAACAAATAAAAATTCCGGACTGGGTAGATATCTCTACCTTCACACCGTTCACATTTTAATGTAAGGAAATACAAAATTTAAAACAAATAGTAAGCATTGATATAATATATTGAAATGTGTCACAGGTTGTAGAGATAAGAGGTGCAGAATCTAGCAGTGACATAAAGTATTACAATTTTAAGTAAGGGGTTAGTGACTGAGGGCAACTGACAGGGTAGCCTTGATCTGAGATTTATTAGAAGCAAATAACTTAACAGAATGCATTTCTTTTTTTAATTTGTTCTTAATAGTTATACATGGTAGTATTTGATACATTGTATATACATGGAGTATAACTTCTCATTCTTCTCCTTGCGTAATGTAGAATTACATGCATTGTGTAATCATATATGCACATAGGATAATAAAGTCTTAATTGTTCCACTGTTTTCCCTATTTCCATTCCCCTCCCTTCCCTTCATTCCCCTTTGTTTTGTCCAAAGCACTACTATTCTTCCTTAATACCCCTGCTTTTGAGAGTTAGCATCTGCATATCAGAGAAAATTTTCAGGCTTTGGTTTTTTGGGACTGGTTTATTTCACTTAACATGGTAGTCTCCATTTCCATTCATTTACTGGCAAATGCCATAATTTCATTCTTCTTTATGGCTGAGTAATATTCTATTGTGTGTATATGCCACATTTTCTTTATTCATTCAGCTGTTGAAAGGCACCAAGTTTTGTTCCATAGTTTAGCTATTGTAAATAAAGATGTTATAAACATTCATGTGTCTGTGTCACTGTAGTATGCTGATTTTAGGTCCTTTGGGTATAAACTGAGGGGTGGAATAACTGGGTTAAAAGGTGGTTTCATTCCAAATATACTGAGGAATCTCCATACTGCTTTCCACAGTGGTTGCACCAATTTGCAGTCTCACCAGCAATGTATGAATGTACCTTTTCCTCCACATCCTCACCAACTTTTATTGTTGCTTGTATTCTTGATAATATGCATTTATTTAGAAATATCCTTTAGCTATCTCAAAAGCTGGAATGATCTTAGCAAACGAAAGGAATAGTTAGAAGGCCCATCTTGTGTAATCATATGAATGAAGGGCTCAATCTCAGAGATCAAAGAAATAAGAAGGGTTCAGAGCTGGACAATAGGGACATGTTCAGGACAGATTTTGTAGGACTTTTCAAACCACAATGAAGATTTTGGGTTTTATTTGATTAAGTTTGGAATTCATTGAAAAAATTTAGGCAAACGTCGTATATTACCTGATTTGCAACTTAGTAGGATTATCCTTGCTATTGAGTTGTGAATATTTCTAGCATGGCAAAGATAAAGGTGGAAACTTTCATTAGAGTATCATGATGGATACAGGTTTTAAATTATGGTGAGAACTTGTTGGACTCTGGATATAATTTGAACTTAAGGCAATAAGTTCACATAATGGATTCTTGATTCCATCTATTTGGCAGATATTTAGCAAATATTTAATTTGTGTTTGCACTGTTTCATTCCCTAGAATCAAACATTTAATGTAATTATTTGCCTTGTTTAATAATGAGATCACTTACATTCATAAATATTCTACCAACTGGCTTTGACTATATCACATAAGTATCCTTTTAGGAATCATATATACTTTCATTGATTCTTTTTAGTAGTACTGGCTATTAAACCCAGAGACATTCTACCATTAAGCTAACTCTCCAGACTATTTTATTTTTTTAAATTTTGCGACAGGGTTTCAATAAATTGCTGAGGCTGACCTTGAACTTGCAATACTCCTGCCTTTGTCTTCTGAGTCACTGAAACTGCAGGCAGCAGTACCACATCCAACTGAGGATATTTTATTGAGTCAAATAATTCAAGATTCTAAAATTTCTAAAGAACTGTTTTCTTAAAACTTTTTGACTCTTATGCAGCAGATATAACTTGCCATATAAAACTATTTAATTATTACATTAATGTTTAACAGTTTAACATTGTCTTCAACAAATTTTAGTCTTTTAGAAATTTTATGACTATCTTTGTGTTGCCATGCAGTCTCTCTTTCTTTATTTTTCTATTTTGTGGTAAAAATTGAATGGATCTTGGAAAACATCATGTTTTTAATAAGTACCTACTGAATCAAATTTTAATATTTTATTATTAAATTCCTCTTTGTGCATATTTACTCTTAACCTAATTAGTCTTTCAAAAAAGTGTAAGTGGTATTATATAATATCTAATTATAATAACATTTCATGCAATATATCCCTGAAGTTATTTTGAATTTTTAAAGTAATTTGCAAGTATACTTTATTCTAGATTTTTAAATATATTGAACATATATAAGTCATTCAAGTAGCCATGTGTTGATATTAAATTTTATGCTTCATTAATTTTGATACCATTATTTTAATATTTTGATTTTTTGCTTTAAATTCTAGTTTGCCCTTGTACTTACCTCAATTTTTTTTCACATTTGCCTGTGAAAAATTTCCCCATCATTAGCATTCAACTCAGCTTGACTTTTCATTTGGAGGTAAAAATAGCTCTATAATAAACATTTTTGTTATCATGCCACACTTTAAATTTCTAAACCCCTTAAGTATGAGAATTTAGGCCATTTATATTTTTTGTCATTTCTAGTTTATTCTTCCTTGCTGTTAAAATTTTCATAATTTTAGGTATATAAATGTTTCTAGTTCTTTTTCCTGTAGCCATCTTAAATGTATACATCATGGATAAGGTACATAGATAAACCATATATGTATACACAAGTTTATCTCATATATCTGTCAATTTAAAGTTTTTGCTTTATTTCTATGAACTATTTATTTTGTAAATGTCAGAAAGAAAATGAAAAGAATGAACATATCCCATCTCAATCTTTTTTCTATATCTCTTTACATAAATAGGGTCAAGTTAGACATTCAGATTTTATTATTTTAATTGTACAATTGCATGATCCTCAATATCTGTCATCATTTGTACCATTTTTGACTCTTTCTCTACATTTGAGGATTTTCACTAATTTTCTTACCTCTTGCTAATTAAATAAATTATGGGATTCACTTTGTTTTTATTCCCTCTTTTATAGACTTATACTTTGTATTACCTTAGAATCACTTGTTACTTAACTTTCTTCATTTTATCTCTGAAATTGTCTCAGTTTATCTTTTCTTTTTGGGTCTTTTATTTCTAATTCTTTGGTTGCAAAGGCCTTTATATTTCTTTGAATATATTGAACAGATACACTACAAATATTTTTTTCTGACACTTGTATGTTTTCAGTTTCAACTGAGAGTTGAATTACAATTTATTATAATATCTAGGATTAATTTTTTTTCTTTATACATTAATATCTTTACCCAGAAATCCATTCCACAATGGTAATTTTTTTCTAGCCATTCCTTGAATGACAAAATAATTTATATATATGTAAACTGTTTGTCCCCTACTCTTTCTAGGGGCTGCTACCCTTCTGGCTCCAACCATGATTGTTGGTTTGATGTACATACCTCCTAAAACAACGGGGAATGTGCTAGTAGCAATATTAATGATAATGTGTATAGTTTTTTTCCCATTATGTTTTAGACAAGAAACAAACACTCAGGCTACCTCCAGAAACAAGGGAGTATTTTAGAGATATGACAACGAAGGAGATAAACATCATGAAATTTAAGAAGAGACTCATCCATAGTATTTCAAACATGCTGGAATAAAATTCAGGAACTGGAAAGATCCAATGTAGCAAAATGAATCAACCTATCTTATTTAACCCCCCATAAGAATATTTAACTAATATTATTCTCAATGATTCACCATTTATATGGCTAAATCGCCCTCAGCCTCCAATTCCCTTTATGTTTCCAATTCTTCTATTAATTGAATTATAATTGGGCAGTCTCTGAGGTTTACAATTCCAGTTTCTAGAAATGAAAACCTGAAGGATCATCATGATCCTTATTCTTTGTAGACAGCACTTTCACATAAACCTATCAACCATGCATCTGTCCAGCAGAGGCACTGCTGCCTCTGTGTTGATGAACACTCAGTGTCTTGTGAATGGCAAGTTATGCCATAGCATTTATAAAGCCTTCCTGGGTACATGTTTTAATGCACGTTCTGTGAACAAAATTCCTTTTGAATGTGTATTTGGAGAGTGGTAGCCATTACATAGATTGGCCAGGTTTCGGATACACACTTCATTCAAAGGTATTTCTGGTTTTGCATTTGTCTCTAAATTTTCCTTTTACATAAAAGATCTGGGGATATGTGCAACTTTTCACTGGTCTATTTCCTTCTACTTTCCTAGTGAATATTGTCTTGGAATATTGATAAATGAGGAAAAAGTATGGTCCCAACTCATGGGTAGTTCTAAGTCTGACGAACATGGAAGGCAGATTCCATAGCCATATGTTTTTCTTGTCAGAGAAATCTCTGTATTGGGGACTTTAGTAGACATACCGAAACAAACTTAATGACTTTTTTTTTTAACTTGGGGCTATCTATCCTAACTATTTACATAAGTTTTTCCCAAGAACTTTTTCACTTTTCTGCTCTTTATTAATTATGGGGATAGTAGAGGCTCTGGTGATACATAAGCATATGACCTTCTCTTGCATTTTCTTTATTAATTTTTCCTACTTTTTGGTTTTTCTATACCTCCAAGGGTATATAAACCTTTTATTTCAAAGGACATCATATTTTAATATATCTTAGGGGATCTTAGGAAAAGACTACTTTGAGCTGTTGTAATAAATTTAAAATCCCTTGAATGATTTTTCCTGATTTACTTTGTGACAATATTATTTTTATGTGGGAGAATAAATTATTATTTTAATTATTTTACATAGTAAAGAAATGCCCCCATGTCATTTAATTTTTCATCTTTTTTATAACTGAATTTTCCATTATGGCAGGTCTTTAATGAAAATGTATTTCAAAGATGATTCCTTCCTATAAAGCCGGTTATCAGTATTTATATTTTCTGATCTATGCGATCCCTCTGCTTGAATTCCCAGGGAGAACACTTAGCCATCCTGGGCTTCTCCTTTTTGTTGACATTGTCTATATGTGTTTGATCATTAGAGTTAACTCAAGGCAACATCTAAACATCATCCTGTTTCATAAATTCAGTACTAATGCTTAATTCAAATCTCCATGATTTCTTTCCCATATGAATAAAGATTCTTAACCTTAACTCAGGCCTCCTTGAGATAAGCTAGACCCCTCTGATCTACCTCAATGCTAATAGTTTAAACATCCTTCATTGTAACCCCAATTGCCCCAAATATTTTGCTTCAGTAACTTAACATGATCTTAAGAGTTCATCCTGTGTTTTCTGTATCTTTAATTCTCCCATGTCTTTATTTATGAACTTTATTTAATGAATTGCTTAGTTTCCTGAAAAGCATGATGTTCTGTCATCTTTCGGGCAAACACTCTGGTAAACTTGTGCTCATCTTTCAAAACAGATTAAATAAAACTTTCTGGAACTGCACCTAGGCAATTCTAATCATTTCCCTCTCAGTTTTTATAGCATTTTGCACATATAGATCATATCAAATCTTAAAGGATTTTGCTTCTTTCTTTTTTGGGGGGAGCAGGGATCTGGGGATTGAACTCAGGGGCACTTGACCACTGAGCCACATCCTCAGCCCTAAATTGTATTTTATTTAGAGACAGGTCCTCACTGAGTTGCTTAGTGCCTCACTTCTGCTGAGGCTGGTTTTGAACTCAAGATCCTCCTGCCTCAGACTCTGGGTGGGTCTATAGGCATATGCCACCTTGCCCAGCCTGTTTCTTTACCTTTCATTTCATTTTTTTCCATGTAGAGTTGTCATTCTTGAGGGAAGGACCTGGGTTTTTGTCCTTGTGCCATTCACAAGTAACATACTGCCTAAAATATTGTGCATGCATTTGCACACACACACACACACACACACATGCACACATACACAGAGAGAAATAAACATATAAATAATATGATGCTTCTGGGTTATATAAATTCATCATAGCTTCAGAAAAAAAGGCCCAGAGTACATCCTTCAGGTAGTGAGAAAACAGGCTTATTTTTCTAGATAGAGGAAGAATGAAATTTTGTGGAAAATATTAAATATCTTGTTCCATTGAGATATTTATGAGGGTTCTGAATTGAATTGAAATCCCTCCCTCAGTATAAATCCTAGATACAAGTCAAATGTTCTTAGGGGACTGATACTAGGAGGAAAAAAAAAAAACATTAGGTTTTCATCTAAGAATTCGAGTGCCTTTTTAAACCCACCAATATAATCAGATTTATATTTATTTTTACAGAAATGTTTGCTCAGCTAATGCATTCCTGATCAAATAATGGGTGCTCCATGATGGAAATTTCAAATAAAATTCTTAAGACTGTCAAAAAGTAAATAAGCTAACTAGAATGATATGGCTCTGTTTCCCAGTGGAGCTCCTAAATGCTTGGAGAGGGACATAGTGTACTTAGAAAGGGGGCACAGAGACACTTGAATGCTAGTAGAGTCCGCCCTATCCTCCACCCCTTACCCCAACCAGTGATTTCCCACTTACCTTCTGATGAGATGCATCCGTATCTTATGATCTATTCAATTTTTCTCATTATGTGGTTTATTTTTGATGAATTCCAAACTGCCTCAAAACACTATAACTCCATTAACTAATTTATTCTGCATAAAAAATAAAGAGCATTGTTTATTCCCTCATTGAGATTGAGTTTTTATGGTTATTCACAATCATTTATATCATTAGTATAGCTGAAAATCAATGGATTGCTTAACTTGCATCATAGATGGCACAAATCCACATTGTATACTGTTAAATGTAACTTTAGATTATTTTGAAGTTGATGCTGAGTCTCTTTGTTGAATCTTCTCAAAGACTTTGGCATAACGCCTTCAGTGCCTGGGGTTTCCCAGTTGAATTTAAGCTCTTCAACATTCAGTCTTGTAACCATGGATCATGGAAAATCTACTAATGCAGTACTTTGGGATACTCAAATTTAGACACTGTAGTTTATAGTCTATTATCAATGAAAATATTCAGGGGAAAAAAGCATGAATTTATTTTTAGATTTGTGGTTCATAGACATTAGTAATTAAGCCAAGTTTTATGAGATATCCTTTTGAGAGATTTGATTAAAATAGATTTGAAAGCATTGGAATGAAATGGCAAAAATTCAGATTGTCTGTGTTTATTCTTATTTGAAATATCTCTCATTAGAATGTGAGAACAGGGTACCACAAGTTCAACTTTTTGATTTTGAGAATCTACATTATTTGAGAAGAATTTAGTTCACATGTTGTAAGACAATGTGAGCAAAATGAGATTGCTGTCCTCTGAGGTCAGGAGACTCGAGGACAAGTGGTCATAAAAGGACGTAGCTGATAAAGGCTATCACAGCTCAGGCATCCTCTGAAGATCACTGTTGTCACCCTCGCCAAAACAGGGAACAGGGAAGAAAGACCACAGGACTCTTAAAGAAACCTGAGTTCTAACACTAAAACATGAACAGTGAAGAAACAATTTACCTAAAGACTGTTCTTATACTTGGCTGTTTTCATTTTCATGGACAAATACTCAAAGAAAATGTATTTCTTAGAAAGTCACGGATGACTCTTTAGGAAACTTATTTTTAAATATCCGTAACAAGAGCAATAATAGCACCTACCTTCATGCTGGACTATTAGGATCCGGTTTCTGTGATAAACACTTAATGCCTTCTTTACAAGAGTTCTTATTGAGCTTTAGTTTTTCTTCTGATAGTTAAGACAATTAAGGACTTGGGAGGCAGCAATTTGTCCAAAGCCACATCTCTAGAAAGTGATTGGTATAAAAAGAAAATTTTAAAAAAGATGATATTATAAAAAATATAATTTAGTTCAATACAATATAATAAACAATGAAAATCTATATATATGGAGATAAAATGTGATCACAGGTCTATCTGGCTCCAAAGCCAGACCTATGAGTTTATCAAACACACCAGACCACCAAATGAAGCAACCCCTTCATTCAAAGACCATAAAAAAAAGCACCCTGAGATTGGATATGGTGGCACCCTAGTTGTCACCTAACCATCCCTCTTCATGAACTTTGCCCAGGAAAATCAATTTAGCATCCTTGGGCTTCAGGGAAGTATGGTTTCTCCTGTTCATGAGGACCTTGTTTGGACCACTCCAAGGTGACATATCAAGATGACATACTCATGCATCCCATGTGCTTCTGATCAATTTGATAAGTCCACAGGTGGTCATTTTATTAGTACAATTAATTTCCTTCTCAGTTTGTGTCTTATGGGTGTGCCAGGCAGGTGGTTGTTATGGACTTGTGCACTCAAGGTATAAAGTCATTCCACGTCAGCATTTAAAATGGAATAGCCTATGACAAACTACTGCTTTATAAAATGAGTAACCTAGGTTTAGGCACAGTCTGAGAATTGCTGTTCTGTGCATCATGGAGCAACTCAGAGCAGGGCACAGTCTGCTGTCCACAAAAGACATGGAGGGTCAAAGAATTAAAATAGATAGATACTAGGGGCACTCTGGAGCCTGATAGATAAACCAAAACAACTAATTCAGGCTTCTTCCAGGAATAGATGGAATCAACCTGGGCACCGTCACCATCACTGCTACTATAGCTACCGCCATGTGCCTCTGTGGTGACTCTAAGTATTGCCTTAGACGCAGGGCCTGGGTAGGGGCTTTAAGTTGGCCAATTCTTAGCCATATTATGGCCGTCAAAAGTTGAGAAAAGAGAGATCCAAACCCTATTAAGTTGCAGCCCACTGAATTCCACAAATAATACACACAATCAGGAACTCCTAAAAATAGAAAAACTTCAAATCTTGCCTTTTCATTTGTCAGCACACTGAAGTTACCTTTAAAGTTGTTTACCCTCTCATACCTTCATCCCAACTATCCATTCACAGCTGAGGAGCCAGAAGAGTTTATCCAACAGGTCATATCCCCCATTTCTTCTCTGCTCCACGCCCTTCAGTGCATTCTGAATTGCTCACTCAAACCTTATATACGATTTTCAGACATGTCTGCAGAATTGGGCTGGTAAGGCAGGCAGGGCCTACCAAGATCAGACAGCTGTTCCCACCCTAAATCTAGGCATCCCCTCAGTTCCCGTGGCTCCCAGGTTCCATGGGGGTGATATAAAAGTGGACCTAGGTGTGTTCTACACACACACAGCGGGTTCATGTCTACGTTGAGGAATCCCAAGGTTGAGACTCCAGTCTCACAGTGAGCTGCTGGTAAACCTGCTCAGTCTTCCGTCCCATAAGTAAAAAATTCTTCTTAATTATGCTGCACCTCAAAAAAACCCACACTCCATGGTAGAGGGAAATGCCATTCTTAATTTCTAAAGCTGGTCATTTAGTCTTTAATGAAAGTTGTCACAAGAGAGAGGCACAAAACACTCATAAAGACCCAACATGTGTTGGATACAGATCGAAACTTTAAACTTTCCTTGTGTATTTTAGGATATCCAAAATACGTCATAATAATATAAAATAACATGAATTATTTAAATCGTTGGCTCTGGGTACACTACAAGTTCATCAGATATAGCTTGCCATTTGTTCTTTTTTAACTTTTCTTATTAATTTTTCTTACTACTTATCTTCTATTAGACTTCTTTTGTACTGAGAGAAGTATATTAAAATACTTCGTCATTATTTTTTTACTTTTTATTTTTAAATATCTTCAATTTTTGCTTCTATATATCTTATGACAATTTTTCATACATACAACTTTTTTACTTTAATTTGGTTTTTATGAGATGTTAAATTTGTTAATGCAATAACTTTCTATATAACACTTTTTGTCTGAAACAATAACACTTTCTGTCTGAAAGATTATCTTGGTCTACTATAATTATTGTTTCACCTGATTTGTTCTTTGAGAATATCAATTAGGATTTTGTCTAGAAACAGATGGCTCACTATCACTGAGTAGTTGAGCAGATTTAATAAAGGGACTATTTACAAAGTTGTGAACAGATCTGGGCAAACAAGCCACTGGTGAGGTGCCTGGGGGTACTGGTATTTTAGTTCCACCTATTTTGAAATCTCCTCTTTCCCATCACAACTGTTTCCCCTGCCCCAGTGGAATCAACATAGTACAGTGAATTTATTTAAACGGTTTAAAGTTTTTCACAAAATTGCCCTTCTACTTCATTCTGTTAGATTTCCCTTCCCTTCCTCCGGTATATGTCTAATGTAGAAACAGTAGCTTATCCAACATCTTCCAGTCACCAAAACAGTAATTTTCCATCTCAAAATGCCCAATTGGAAAGTGAACTTAAATCTCTTATCCAATTGTGAACCTTTACAGTACTCAAATCTGACTTGTGAATTCTGCTGTTTCAAGGAAAGGGGTTCTATTCTTTCACATTTTCTCCATTTTTTTCTGTTCCACTTCTCTAATCACTTAGGGTGTGGCAAAGGTTCCCATGCTGAACAAAAGTCTGTGTGGTCTACAAAAGTCCCATGAAAACATCATTAAGAAATCTGAAATCTTATTTAAATTTTGTTGCATTTAATGTCCAACATCTCATTATCTAAATCAGGTACAAAGGAGACTCTTGGCTGCAACTCAACTGGACCACAGTGTGTCTTCACCTGTGGTCCTGAGGAACTAAAGAAGAAATTACCTACACCTAGCACTCTCACAATGCAGTGATGGGACTGGCATAGAATAATATGAACTTGTAAATATTCCAGCTCAAAAGGAAGCAAAATGGAAGATACAAAGAAGTCATCAGGACCAAGTAGCTTAGAAATCCTGTCAAAACTCCCTTACGTTGCTAGGCCTGGGATTTACCCTCCTCGGTGGTTTTGAGCTCAACTTTTGCATTCATGGTCCTGTCCCCTGAATTCCTTTTTCTGTCCTCTGAGTCACCCTTTCTCTTACTTGAAAAGTGGCTCATGTTTGCAGCCGAATAGCTTTGTCAATATGCTTTTATCAGTAAAGTATTATAGGTTTGGAAACTTCTTTTAATACAATAAATTTTACTTCAAACTAGAAGTTCATTGGCTCTGAAATACTTGAGGGCTACCAGTTTTTTACTATGATTTCCAAGATTAAAAATGTTCTCTGTACTTATTACATATATTTATTTTATGATCTGTGCCTCATTAATGATTAGAGTATCTAAAATTATTAGAATTATTCTTGTAATTGTGGCTCTTTCTCATGGTGCATTGTTTCCTTAAGTGACTGATTAGTAACCATTGACATTAGTGATTATTTTTATCAATAATTTCAAACTCAGGATGAGAGTATCTTCTTTCTGAGATGTTAATTTACCAAATTTCTGGAACTAGACAAATCAACGTTGAAGCCTTGAGGACACATGGACCACACATGCAAAGCCTCTTTATGAGTGCTTTATTTTCAGGTTTGTTGACATTTATGTCCCCATCTCATGAGTGGGTTGAGCAGGAACTGTAGTTCCCAGTCTATGAAGCCTATGAAATCCTAAAATTATGACCCTATTTAAAATGCTTAACCTCCATTATCCAAGGCCAATTATGGGTCCATCTCCATCTTTTCAAATTTGGCTTTGAGTTTTCTTTTTATTTCTGGCACGTGGCAATTCCCCATGATTTAGAGATTAAACTGGGTCTTATTGGTTTAGTTCATTAATTTTTTAAATATTGCAGATGCAACATTTATACAAATAAATGAAGAGGTTTAGCTATTTTTTATTTCTCCAAGATTTTTCTGTGGCTAATAGGCTAGAAGCTATCTGTATCAAAATGTTGGAAGTACATTCATTAACACACATACTCTGTATTACTTAAGCTCTTTCTCAAACAACAGAATACTATGTGACACATGTATTTTATAAGCTATATGTGTGGAGATCATTTGCCTGTATAATATCATTTGGCTAATTTACAAAATTCTATTCACTCTTCCATATATTTAATGCTTAGTATTACTAGCAAAGAATAAAAAATCAGAAAAGTTGGTTATTTTTAATAGTGAATTTGATATCATTACTTCATAATTACAAGTAACATTCTTTTGCCATCTTTCTTACATGAGAATATCGATGAGGTTGACAAGATTTGAGCTTCACTATTATTTTGATTTTTCAGTGGACAAACTTCCATGTTTTTCTACAATACTTAGGTTATTATGGAAGAGGTAAATTCTAATATGTAAAATTCCTATCCATCTATTTAGTTCAAGATCCAAGCTATTTTCTGTGTGTTGAATGTATCTGTCCTCTCCCACCCCCCAAAATTTCATGTTGGAACCTAAGACCTGATGTGGTGGTGTTAAGAGGTGGGGTCTTCAGGGAGTGGATACGAGTGCTCCACCCCCATGATAGGATTAGTACAGTGAAGAAAGGACTCTAGGAAACTAGGTAGATGCTCTTGCCTTTCTTTGTACTAAGTGAAGATGTGGCAACAGGCATAAGTTGATAGCAGGAACAGACACTAAATCAGTTCCCAGTTTGAAAAAATATAAAAAATTAAGTTTCTGTTCTTCACAAACTACACACACTATTTAGTTCCTTAATGTCTCCTGGTGGCCTTGTGTTACATGTTTGGTCACCTGCCTGTGGTACTTTTGGGAGTTGGTGAAGTCTTTAATGAGGGGCTTTACCCTTGAAGGAGATGTTGGTACCTTAACTTCTTTCTCCCTCTCCCTTCGCTTCCCAGCCATTGTGAGGTGAGTAGCATTGTTCCCTGCCATAATGTCCTGTTTTTCCATAAACCCTAAGTGAATATGGACTGACACCCCTGAAACTGTGAGTCAAAAAACAAAACAAAAACAAAATGAAACTTTCCTCTTTGTTTTTCTGCCCTCAGGTATTTTGTCACAGTGATAGAAAGCTGACTAATGCAGTTAGTCTCAGGTACTTTGCTATAGTCAAATGAATAGTCTAAGATACTCACTGATGAATGAGCAAATTGTAATCTCACACTTGATTGAAAAATTAATCTTAGTTTTTTCATGGTGAGAAAGACCCAAATGAAGCCTACTTGGGGACAAAATTTTAGAGTAGCAAATAACACATTCCCTTTTCAATTTTCCTAAAAACCAGGTTCACCTCTAAATAGCAATATTGAGGTCACACCACAAAATTTAGCTTTGTATGTATTTACCAAAGTCAAAGATTTTCAGAGACTCAAGATGACTGAAATATTCAATAAAATAATGTCACTATTTTTTTTTTCAGATTAGATAATTTAAAGAATAAGTGATAGGACATTCCAAAAGCAGTTATATAGCACCAATTGGGAATCCTGGTATTCAGCTCAATTCTGAATCTGATTAGAGTTAATGGAGACCCAGAAATTAGGAGCTCAGTCTTATAAGACTATCCTCATTTCAGATGCTAGCAACAAATCTTAGGCATTCCCTAAGTCACTCACTTCTGCTTGACTTAGCAACAAAGTTAGGGATGTCCACCAGTCACCCTTCAAGTTAGATAATTTGCTAGACTGACTCACAGAACTCGCTGAAAGCACTATAATTACAAGTATGGTTTTGTAGCAGGACAGATATGGCTCAGGAATAGCCAAATGGAACACATATTTAAGGCAAGACCTGGATGTGTCCCGAACACAGGAGATTCTGTTCTTGTGCCATGTACTACTCTCCAGGTTCATTGACCAGGAAACTTTCCAAGCCTTATTGGGAGGTTTTAGGTGGGTTTCATTACATAGGTAAGATTGTTAAATTACTGGAAACTGATAAAACTCAAACCTCCAACTCCCTGGTCTCCCCAGAGGTCATAAAATGAGACTGAAAATTCCAACTTCCTAATGGAGTGCTTCGTCTTTCTGGCAATACCAGCTCCTCTCCTGGAATAACCTAAGGGCCCACCAGGAGTCACATCATTAGCATAATCTCCTGTGTGGCTGGGAAGGGTTTATCATGAATAATAAAAGATACTACTATCACTCAGGAAGTTCCAGTGGTTTATGAAGTTAGCCATGTGACTAGAACTGGGGAAAAGACCAGGAACTTTCTCTATTATATCACAAGTACTTAAAATTTTGTCACAGCCTATATGAATAGAATCCTTGTTTCCAGGACAGTTAGAAAAGCAGAAATAAGAAAATCATTAATGTCTGGTGATAATGTAGCATGAGAAATGAGTGTACATAGTGTAGCAAAGTATAGATGGAAGTAGGAAAATTACATAAGAGTAATTATCAAAGAGGAAAAAACACACAGTATATACTCTAGATAAATTCTTGCTCTTGGGCAAATAAATTCAAGTGATTGTTACCTTAGCATGTTAACAATGTATTTGGATTGGTAGTAGAAATCTCATTGGAATTATTCATCTCATCATGAATACTTAGTTTATATAGCCTCAAAGAATAAGATTTCATTTTAAGATGGAATGAATTTAGTTTCTCTGCATTTTGTCCTGATAAGAACAGCTGTTCATATATATTTGACTGTTCCCCAAATTCCTCTTGCCTGTACCTTAGAGAAATTGTCTCAGTGAATTCAACAAAAATTATATTATTGAGAAACTCACTTAACCTAATTTTATTATTTGCAAGTTACAGTTAAGAAATGTCTGTATTTTACCATTTGTGACCATATAATTCTATCCTATGTGTAAAGATAATAGGATACTGGGAAAAGAACATGTGGGGAGCCCCAAAATGGCTGGGTCATGTTCCTGAGTTTGACACTAATTTTAATATGTAACTCTATCACAACCATTTAACCTATACAAAAACAAATTTTCTCATTTTCAAATAAACAGATTAGAATTAGATTTGCTAAGGTCAAAATTTAATTTTTCATCATTCTATTCCTATTGACACATATAAATATACCATACAAATTTTCTTTATAAAAATTGGCAGCATTTCAGAACATAGTAAGTAAAATAAATCCTTGAAAGTCTTTAAAGCAGACATTCTGACTTTCATTACTTATCCTAAATACATTTTTATAAATAAAAAAAAATCAACTTTACTAAAGGGGCAGATATCACCTCTCATTCTCTTTTTTAGTATATTCTCCAGCCAGTACCATGGATTTTTGCTTTGTATCACCCCACGTCAGCTGCATTTCTTCCTTTGGATACCAACACTCCTCTGGTGTTGTGGCTCAGTAATCATGCAGAAATTCACAAACTCATCCATGTACACACTAATGATGGAGAATTAAGGGTCCACAGAGCAATCTTAAACCAAGGAGAGCGGATTAGATAGATAACCGTTCCTTCCTTCTATACCTCAGCAGCACAAGTCTAAGAATCATTTTGCACAGTTTTTCAGGGACCTGGTGGGAATGAGTCTCTGTTTCCCTCAATAGTGATCGATTCTCAGGCTGGGGATGTGGCTCAAGCAGTAGCATGCTCGCCTGGTATGTGCGGGGGGGCCCTGGGTTCGATCCTCAGCACCACATACAAATAAAATAAAGATGTTGTGTCCACCGAAAACTAAAAAATAAATATTAAAAATTCTCTCTCTCTTTTAAAAAAATAGTGATCGGATCTTAACACATTAATTGAATTTATTCTTGCTCCCTTTTTTGACTCTCCTCTTGCCCTCTCCTGTGCTCTGTAATCACTTCCCAAACACACCATCTGCATGTGAGCTAATGGCTCAGGCTCTTTTGGGTGAGGACCATAACCAAACTAAGAAAATCAGCATGAGAAATATCCAATAAAGCAGACCTTAAAGAAGAAATCCTGGAACCGGACCACTCATCAACTCTGTGACAACGAGAATGCCATTGCCTGCCACAAGCCAGGTGGTCATTGATCTTGGTATTTGATATCATTGAAATAACTAGGGCTCTCACCAAGTGTGGAATAGTAGGAGGGGCAGATGGACCTAAATCCTTGACAGGTCTTCAACAGCATAGACTCTATGGAAAATAAAGGCTGGTTATACTATTTCTTTAACTGCTTCAGAAACCTTGTAAAAATAAAAACAATCACTTCTTATCTGATAATCTTACCTTCAGAGGTGGTGTGAAAGCCAGAGGCATCCATGTTTAAAGGCCTTTATCTCCTGTAGCTTCAGGGCAGATGGTGTTCTAAACCAGACATTAGATTTAATTAACAAGAACAAGGGATGCTTCAGGGAGGTTCCTGTGTGAACTTACTGGAATGCAAATGATGAGCCTGAGAATCTTGGGTCCCCAGATTGCAACATCACTTACTTGCTAGAAGACAACTGCATATCCTTGCCTGGAACCTTTGTAAAAGTTTTCCGAGAGACAGATATTCTTAACATGAAGTTGCTCATTCAGTTTCATCTCTACTCATTACCTCTAGCTTAATAACTAGCATAAGGTTTTGGTATAGGTCAAATAGAAAAAATTTAATCCCTGTTCAGCAAGGAAATATCAAACCCCCCAAAATTGGCAGAATCTGGTTAATATGTTCTCATAAGAATGGTGGAGTGGATCTTGAGGTGAAATGAACAGTTGTAGAATGCAAGGCTGGCTAGATAAGAATTTATTGGCATGGGAGCATCATAGGACTCTTGAGTTTTGCTTCCCCCAAAGGAAATATATTACAATTTTGGAATGTCTCCTTGAAACTGGAAAATAACCACAAGTCCACAGTAAACGAGGCAGCTGAGGGGGTTCTGGGTGCTGGTTTGTTGGTTTGTATAGGAAAAGCACACTCCCAGGACTGCTAGGCTGTCTCTAGGAATCAGCTAACCCTGGGAGTGGCAGTCCCTCTGGGGTCAGCATGGGCCCAGATGTTAAAATATCTGAAAAACAGAACATCACAAGGCATAGTGAAGACATTCCTGTGTTTGTGTTCCTTCCTTTTTTGCTACAGTGTTTTCAGGTTTCTCTCCTATCCCCTGAAGTTGTTTTAGTAAATCACCTGTGTAACAACTCTAATCTCATGGATTGCATTCATAGATAGGGGTGGAGAGGGAAAGGAGTGGGGGCGGATGGGTAACTGAGGCTAGGAATATTCTTCCTCACCTACTCATTCACCTTTACATTTCATTTAAAAATCTTAGATTTAATCACACATACCAAGGCCTTCAGTCCTGCCTGTATGATACAAATATCGCATTTCTAAATAAACTTGATTTGTTTAAATCAAGATTCCCTATGAAGAGAAAAACAGGTCTCACCTAGAACTTGGTTTGAGAGACTGAAGGGTTGTATTATTTACTTTTTAAAAATAAATATGCTCACCGGGCATGGTGGCTCATTCCTGTAATCCCAGAAGCCTAGGAGGCTGAGGCAGGAGAATGGCGAGTTCAAAGCCAGCCTCAGCAAAAGTGAGGCACTAAGCAACTCAGTGAGACCCTGTTTCTAAATAAAATACAAAATAGGGCTGGGAATATGGCTCATGGGTCAAGTGCCTCTGAGTTCAATCTCCAGTACAAATATATATATGATAAAGAGGAACAATTTTATCTTAAATACTGGTAAAGTTAAATCTAAAAGTATGTATTAGATTTCAAAAGAAAACTGGGGGTTAAACCATGTGAAGAGTATTATTGAAGAGTGAGGAGAGGTGTGAAAGGAGAAAATCAAGATGAATGCAGTTAAATAAATCAGATAATCCCCCAAACTGCTGTGTCATCTTTTCACATCAAGAATCTAAGGAATTACTCCATCAGTTGAGCCTGGGGCATCTGTGTGTGCTTTGTGAATGTTATTCCATTTCGATTCTCTTTCCTCAAAACTGTGGCTGTCCTTCTGTGACAAAAGGAAGAGCAATCCCTATCTTGTATTGGCCAAAGTCAGGGATCAGGAATTATGGTCCTCTCTTCTGGAGCACAGCTTAGCTCTGCATGGTCTCAGTTTATCTCCTGAAGACACCACCTGACCTCTTTTCATTGAGTGACTTGGACAATGGCTGATACCCAAAGATTGCATTGAAGAAGAATAGTGCATGGTGTTTCATCTTCCTCAGTAAAAACATTTTAATTCATATGTATAACAAATACGTTAGATTGTTTTTCTGGCTTATACATACAGGCAGAAATATATAAACTAAATTAACTACTATACTAAATTAACTACTCATCATTTCAGAATGGGAAACTCTTTAGCATGAGTCATAAATTTTCTCCTTTCTGAGATTTCCCTGTATACTTTATTAAGGGTCTGAGTTTGGAAATTCAAATACATCAGGGACTAAATTATTTATAAATTACCCTGAATACCAGATTAGTGAGATTATCTAAAAATAACCTAGGTAATGTAATGCAGAAAATAACTAATGACCTGTAAATTCAGATTTCTCTACAATTCTTCCTTTGGGGAGCAGTTAATGGTTCTCAAATAGCTTCCATGGGAACTGAATGGTTCAGAGGAATTGGTAATCAGAGATGATACAGTGATTTTGCCATTATGTCCTGACTTGAACGACATATAAACAAACCATCTTTCTCAACAAGTATATTTTTAAGTGCTTAAGAAATGCATCAAATTCTGATAACAACCCAGAAATCTGTACTTCTAATCAGACTTATCCAGATTGCTTGTCAGAATTCATTTTTCTGTGCATAGAGCATTCTTTTTTCTTTTGCTTTTTCTGCAGCAATAGGCTATACCATCACTATACGGTAAAACTTGGGCTTTAAGCAAATGTTAACCAGACATTCTCTCTCCATTTGTGCCTATTATAATGGGACCTTATCCAGGTGATCAAGGAAGTTTGGAAATAATATGGAGAACAGAGCATTTACTTCATGGTGCAATGTTGTATGAGAACCACCAGAGGAAAAATATAGAGTTAAAAGGGGCTTTACCATTAATTACCATCATTTACTCTTAATTTCACATAGGTCCTAAATAAAACAGAGATTGATTAAAGGAATTTCTCCCAGATAAAGTTCTCCAGGGACAGCAGAGGCGCAGGTGTATTAATGTTAATGCAGGGATATTAATATTCCTCATTACTGTAATAATCCTAGTCACATTTAACAATCTATTCCAACTCTTCATCACCATATCTCTTCTTCTGGTGAGAGCTCCTTCCTTTAGCAGCCTTTACTCTGAAGGCATTTTGAAAAAAGCCACTGACTTTACTGCACTTCCTGAGACATGGTAGACAGACCTATTGGGACAAATTAAGTAGTGACCACTGTGTTCTTTAAAAATGGGCCAGACAGCTTCATATTTTTCCTCAAAACTGTGTGACAATGATTAAGAAGTGAAAAAAAAAATTACAGACAAGTCATATGATCCTTCCAATATCTTTTTATTTTTATCTGACCATTAATTAGAGGGAAAAAAAGTGCAAAAAAGGAAAAGAGCTATTCTAGCAAATAATTCGATTTTTCTTCCTAATCAAACTAGCTAATGTGGCATTTTATACTTGCAGAAGTTTATAATTGCCATGCATCCACATTGCACATGCTACTCACCACTACCCTATCTACCCCATAGGAGTCACCTTGGTTATCAGATAAATTGTCACAGTATCACCATGTGTTCAAGTAACCCTTACTTTACTTAACAATGATTGAAAAACACAAGTGGGGTGACACTGACAATTTTATTATAGTATATTATATTAGTCTAATTGTGCTAGTATTCATCATTGTTAATTTCTTACTGTGCTTAGATTATAAGTTAAACTTTACCACAGATACGCAAGCATGAGAAAAATGTAGTATATATATATGTGTGTGTGTGTGTGTGTGTGTGTGTGTGTGTATTGAGGAAGAAGAAGATGGCGCTTGTCTTGGTGTGTGTTTTCGGAGCCTCCATGAGCTCCTCTGGCCATTCTGCTCTCTGCTCAGTGACAACTGAATTCCCACCAACAGTGCTTTGCAAAGTCAAGCTGAGAGACAATGATTTATAAAGAGCAGCCAAATAAAGAAATGGCCCCATGTTCTTACCTTGGGTTAAGGAGGCAGAATACTAAAGTGTATTGATAACTGGAAAATAAGTCAGAGCGAGAGAGAGAGATTAGGGAGATGATATGCAAACTCACAAGCAGGCCATCGGTAAAACCAGGGAGGCAGCCTCTATTCTCTTTCCCCCACTGCTGTATAAAGTTGAGCTATTTATAATTAATAAAACAAATCTTGCAATTAGTTTAGTCTCTTCGTGTACATAAGGCGTGTATAGAAATACAAACTTTATATATAAGCACACGTGTGTAAATGTGTATCTATCTATCTATCTATATTTTAGTTGGGGCAAATAGCAGTATATGCAGGGAGATAAGAAAGCAAACACTGCTGACTCTGTCTAAGTCTGATATAGTTGAAATAAGAAGAATATTATCATTGACACAGTTGAAGAAATAGATGGATAGAAAAAAAAGCTATGGCTTGTTATTTCTACATAATTCTATAAGTCATCAATCTGAATTTATCTACAAATAGGATTCTCACATATTTGTCATAGATGATGGATTAAAGCAACAGTCCCTGTTGAATGGTAAATAGTATAATACATGTTGAAATGAGTTAAACACTATGCATTAGGTTCCAGATTCGCTGAAGCTGAATCCAGTTGAATTAGGTTCTATAATTGTTTAAACAAGCCCCCAAAGATAAATTGTCCCCCAAATGTGATTGCAGTAAAATAAACCATACATTGTTTAAAAGGGAAACAGATCTACTTTGGATAGACATTTATGACCACACAATAATTTAATCACAAGTTCAAATGATCCCTCAACCTGAGGGGTCTTTTCAAAATGCATCTCTACACTGACTTTTATCACTATCGTTTCATCTTAAAAACTTTAAAGGTTTCCAGTGACTCCATAGGTAAAGACCAGAATATTTTATTTATTTATTTACTTTTTTAATTTTTTATTGTTGGTTGTTCAAAACATTACAAATTTCTTGATATATCATATTTCACACTTTGATTCAAGTGGGTTATGAACTCCCATTTTTACCCCATATACAGATTGCAGAATTACATCAGTTACACATCCATTGATTTACATATTGCCATACTAGTGTCTGCTGTGTTCTGCTACCTTTCCTATCCTCTACTATCCCCCCTCCCCTCCCCTCCCCTTGCCTCTTCTCTCTCTGCCCCCTCTACTGACATTCATTTGTCCCCCTTGTATTATTTTTCCCTTTCCCCTCACTTCCTCTTGTAT
>NW_025999913.1:5831086-5848099 GCF_001458135.2 Marmota marmota marmota | reverse complement strand
ACCATTTGACCCAAGCTCAATTCCCCTTCTCGGTCTGATTCCCTAAAGACCTAAAAAGAGCATGCTACAGGGACACTGCTACATCGATGTTCATAGCAGCACAATTCACAATAGCAAGACTGTGGAACCAACCTAGATGCCCTTCAATAGACGAATGGATAAGACCAGAATATTTTAAATGACACACAAGACCTTTGCCACATCTTCAGCTGATCTGTCGCCATCCCATCACCTTTCCTGCTCCATCTCACTGCTTTCTTCCCAGTCCTTCAACTGAACGTGACCCTTTGGTCACAGGCTCCTTCTTCAGCCTGAGCTACTTTCTCTGCCACTTTTTCAAGCTGACACTTACTCGCCTTTCAGATTTCAGTGCAAACCTTGCTTCTTCAGGGGTATCTTCTCCAATCCCAGAACAAATACTCCCTACTGCTTATAAACATTGACAATGCCACATAAGTTTCTCATAATAACTCTTATAATAGTTTGTTTAATTGCAAGGTATTTGATTAATAACTGGCCCTGCCAAGAGATTCTCACTCCAGAAGGATAGAAGATACAGCCATTGAGCTGTATTTCCAACCTAACAGAGTTACTGATACGCAACTCAGTGCCTAGATGAACGCCTTCCTTCGTATAGTGAACATACACAAAAATGACTATTACCTTTAATATGTGGAAGGGAATTTCATGGATGGAGCAAAGCTTTGAGTATTTATTATGGTGGTTCCATGGATTTATCAGAAGGAAGCATATTCAGAGAAATTCATCCAACTATGATTTATAGAGCCTCTATTTTGTGCTCAGTACTATAGAAAATGTGGGAGGGGGAAATCATTTCTACATTGTTCAAAAGATGAAGGTATAATTTGAACACAGAAAAATCCATTTTATTGTGTACAGTTCTGAAGATTTTGACAAAAACATGACAATTATGTAATCACACGGAAGACATAGAACAGCTACTACCCCAGAATGCCACCCCAGCCATCCCTGGTCATGTGCAGTCCCCCTCAGGACAATCACCAATGTCCACCACTGTTCTGCTTTCTCTAACCTCTCGTTCTGCCTTTTCCCAAACGTCCTTATAAAACATACCGTCAGCACTCTTTCCAGTCTGGCTGCTTTCACTTAAAATAATGCATTTTTGACCCCATCCAATCTGCTGCATCTGTCAACAGCTCATTCCTCTTTATAAATCAGTATTTTACTTTGTATAGTGGACATACAAAGTCAAATGAGGATTTCCTTATCATTTCTTTTGATGGGTGACAGATCAACTCCTTCCACTTTGTGGACATACCTAGTCTGTACATTCACACACCGTTTTTGTGTGAACATTGTTTTTCATTCCATTTGAATAAATACCTAGAAGTGTTACTGTGGGGTCATATGATTAGTATACATTAATGTTACCAGAAAAGTCCAAACCGTTTCCCAAAGTGGCAATCACATTGTTTTCACCAGAAATGTGTCAGACCTTCAGTGATTTTACCTCCTTGGCAAAAACCTGTTATAATTTGCCTTTTATTTTAGCCTTCCATTTCCAGTCTACATTTTAATTTTTTTCCATTTTTTCATTGCATTAGCTAAGAACAACAGTGTGATTGGGAAGTCAGGTGATGAGTGAGCATCCATAGTTAGTCACCAATGCTGGCAAAAGCCTTCAATCTTTTTCCATAAAGTATGTCAATTGTGGGCTTCTAAAATAGATTACTTTTACCGATTAGTAGATCACATTCTCTTTTCCTAAATGCATGTTCTTTTTTTTTCCTCATACTTTTTGTGAATAAGTGAATAAGTGTTAAATATTGTCCATTGAATCACAATTGTATATCTTTGGTATATCCTTACTAAGTATATCCTTACTATCCTTAATAAGTGTTAAATATTGTCCATTGAATCACAATTGTATATCTTGGTATATCCTTACTACTTTCAATTACTATATGGTCTGTAGTGATGCCCCTTTTTTTCATTTTAGCTGTTTATAATTTTTATCTTTTTTGGGTAGTTCTGATAGTATGTTTATCATTTTTATTTATAGGTCTATCATTTTAATTTATCTTTTCAAAAGATTAAGCTTCTAATTTTATTCTTCCTTTTTTGTTTTCAATTTTATTGATTTCTGCTTCAATCCTTATTATTTTCCCTCTTATGCTTCTGCTTGGTTTATTCTCCATTTTCAATTTGTTAAGTGATGTTAATAGGCTTTCTTTTAGACAGGATATAGCTGTTTACCTTTCTTTCTTTTTTCTTTATTCAACACGATAATCTCTCTCTTAATTAGTGTGTTTAGACCATTTAAACATGAGTAATGATTGCTATCATTGGAATAGAATATATAAACTTGCATTTTTTATTTGTTCCATCACATTTTTATTTATTCTTTTTCTTTCTGCTTTTTTTTTTTATTAATTACTTTTCAGGATTCTATTTTAATCCTGTCCTCAATTTTTTATTTCAAAATGTTAAATGTTTTTAGTGATTAGGTAGGCTTCTAATATGTATGCTTTAATTAATTACAGTCTATTTTATAATATTTTAATATCACTTCACTTATAATATATACACTTTGTAATAAAACTCCCTTCTATCTTTAGTGCTATTAGTGTCTCTCATTGTATTTCTACATATTCTGAGAAGTCAAAGTGCAGTGTTACCTTTTGTGCTTAAGAAGTCAGGTATCACTTACAGTAATTACACACAACACAAAATGAACTTCATTTTTAACTTCATGTATGTTCCTTTCTTGCATTTTGTGCCAATACAAGTTTTGCCCTCTGTCCTTTTTAAATGTTATTTTTGTATGTCTGAAAATACCTTTATATGTTCTACAGTTTTAAAGATAATTTCCCTGGATATAGAATACTTTCTTAATAAAACTGACAGATATCAATCAGTCCACTGTGGTCTCCTTGCCTGGTTTCTCTCTCTCTCTCTGTCTCTCTCTCTCTCTCTCTCTCTCTCTCTCTCACACACACACACACACACACACACACACAAAAGCACTACAATTTTTATCTTTGTTACTTATATATATAAAATGCAATTTTCCCTGCTTTTATCTTTGAATTTTTCTTTCCCTTTACCTTCTTTCTCTTTTCCATATCTCTCTCTCTCTCTCTCTCTCTCTCTCTCTCTCTCTCTCTCTCTCTCTCTTTTAAAATTTATCCTGTTTATTATTTTATGAGCCTCTTGGATATGTGATTTTTAACTTAGTAAACTTTTTTATTAATTTTAAAAAAAACAACCATCATTCTTCAAATATTGATTGCTTTGTTTCTTTTTTATCTTTTATTTATTGATTTTATATATTTTTTTAAATACATGACAGCAGTGGAATGCATTACAATTCTTATTACACATATAGACCACAATTCTTTGTATCTCTGAATATAAAGTATGTTCATGCCAATTTATGCCTTTATACATGTATTTCGGGTTTTTTGCATTATAATTCTTAATACACATATATACCACAAATTTTCATATCTCTGTTTGTATATAAAATATGTTGACACCCAATTCAAGTCTTCATACGTGAATTTTGTATAATGATGTCCATCACATTCCACCATCCTTGCTAATCCCCTGCCCCCTCCATTTCCCTCCCACCCCTCTTCCCTATCTAGAATTAATCTAATCCTCCCATGCTCTCCCTCCCTACCCCACTATGAGTCAACCTCATTATATCAGAGAAAACAATTGGCATTTGTTTTGGGGGGATTGGCTAACTTCACTTAGCATTATCTTCTCCAGTGCCATCCATTTACCCGCAAATGCAATGATTTTCTTTTTTTTTTTAATGCTGAGTAAAATTCCACTGTGTATATATGCCACATTGTTTTTATCCATTCATCCACTGAAGGGCATCTAGGTTGGCTCCACAGTTTAGCTATTGTGAATTGTGCTGCTATAAACTTTGATGTGGCTGTGTCCCTGTAGTATGCTGTTTGCTTTTAAGTCCTTTGTGTATAGTCTGAGGAGAGGAATAGCTGGGTCAAATGGTGGTTCCATTCCCAGATTTCCAAGGAATCTCCATACTGCTTTCCAAATTGGCTGCACCAATTTGCAGTCCCACCAGCAGTGTATGAGTGTACCTTTTCCCCATACTTTCTCACCAACATTGGTTGTTGTTTGTCTTCATAACAGCTGCCATTCTGACTGGAGTGAGATGAAATCTTAGAGTAGTTTTGATTTGCATTTCTCTGATTGCAAGAGATGATGAGCATTTTTTCATATATTTGTTGATTGATTGTATGTCCTCTTCTGAGAAGTGTCTGTTCAGGTCAGTGGCCCATTTGTTGATTGTGTTATTGGCTTTTTCATTTCTTAGCTTTCTGAGTTCTTTATATACTCTAGAGATTAGTGCTCTATCTCATGTGTGAGGGGTAAAAATTTGCTCCCAGGATGTAGGCTCTCTGTTTACCTCACAGATTGTTTCTTTTGCTGAGAGAAAACTTTTTAGTTTGATTCTATCTCATTTATTGGATTCTTGGTTTTAATTACCTTCTGTATTTCTGTAGTGTCTATTTTGATATTGCCTTTTTCATTGTGTATGCTGGTAATTTGAGTTCTCTCTCACCTTCTCTTCATTAGGGTGGCTAAGAGTCTGTCAATTTTATTTATTTTTTCAAAGCACCAACTTTAAGTTTTGTCAATTTTTTTTGTTTTGATTTCATTGATTTCAGCTCTAATTTTAATTATTTCTTGCCTTCTACTGCTTTTGCTGCCAGTTTGTTCTTCTTTTTCTAGGGCTTTGAGATGTAGTGTGAGGTCATTTATTTTTTGACTTTTTCTTCTTTTAAGGAATGAACTCCATGCAATGAATTTTCTGTTTAGTACTGCTTTCATAGTGTCCCAGAGATTTCAATATGTTGTGTCTGTGTTCTCATTTACCCCTAAGAATTTTTTAATCTCCTCCTTGATGTCTTCTGTAACCCATTGTTCATTCAGTAGCATATTGTCAGTCTCTATGTAATGCAGAAATTTTTATTCTTTATTTTGTCATTGATGTCCAATTTCATTCCATTATGATCTGATAAAATGCATGGTAGTATCTCCACTCCTTTGTATTTGGTAAGAGTTTCCCTGTGGCATAGTATATTTTCTATTTTTGAAAAGGATCCATGTTCTGCTGAGAATAAAGTGTATCCTCTTGATGCCGATTGATATATTATATATACATATATATGTCAGTTAAGTCTAAGTTATTAATTGTGTTATTGAGCTCTATAGTTTCTTTATTCAACTTTTGTTTGGAAGATCTATCCAGTGGTGAGAGAAATGTGTTGAAACAGACATTATTATTACTGTGTGTATATATGTGAATGCATGGCTAATGTGATTCTGTGACCTGTATACTCAGAAAAATGAGATATTATATCCCATCTGATCAAATGTATGATATGTCAAGGTCATTATACTGTCATATGTAGCTAAGTAAAACAAATAAAAAAATTAAAAAATGGATTTAAAAATGTATACCAGACATCAAATAAAATGATGGTCACTATAGAAAAAAAAAGTCCCCCAAGATTATTGTGTTGTAACTCTTGAACTTGAGAAGAGTTTGTTTGATGAAAATAGATGCACCATTGTTTGTGGCATAAATATTTATGATTTTTATGTCTTGTTGGTGTATGGTTCCCTTGAGCAGTATGTATTGTACATCTTTAGCTCTTTTGATTAACTTTGGCATGAAGTCTCCTTTATTTGAGTATGGAAACCCCTGCTTGCTTGCGCAGTCCATGTGAGTGGTATGATTTTTTCCCAACCTTTCACCTTCAGTCTGTGTATGTCTTTTCCCAAATGAGTCTCCTGTAGACTGCATATTGTTGGATCTTTTTTGTTTAGTCCAATCTGCCATCCTATGTCTTTTGATTGGTGAGTTTAAGCCATTAACATTTAGGGTTACTATTGAGACATGGTTTGTTTTTCCAGCCATATTTGTTTATTTTTGTTATTTAACTTGACTTGGTTTTCCTCTTTGATTAGTTTTTATTTTAGTATACTACCTCCCTATGCTGGTTTTCATTGTTGTTTTTCACTTCCTTTTCATGAAATATTTTGCCGTGGATGTTTTGTAGTACCGGTTTTCTAGCTATAAATTCTTTTAACTTTTGTTCATCGTGGAAGGTTTTTATTTCATCTTCAAATATGAAGCTTAATTTTGCTGGATACAAGATTCTTGGTTGGCACCCATTATCTTTCAGAGTTTGAAATATGTTGTTCCAGGATCTTCTAGCTTTCAGGGTCAGTGTTGAAAAATCTGCCATTATCCTAAATGGTTTACCCCTATATGTAATCAGTAGGAGGTCCACGCTGATAGCCACGCCCACCATAAAATGGCGAGGAAGGTTTTCCAAGATGGAGTTGGTCTGCTTCCAGTGCCGGGGTGTCTGGTGAGGTGGGTGAGCTGGGATGTCCTTGTGCTGTGGCTAAAACACAGTCAGGTGACCTGCGTGGGAGCAGAGTGTAGTCTGGAGTTCTGCCACTCTGCAGAGGTGCTGAGTTTTTGATTCTGCTCCGCCGCTTGAGAGCCGTTCCTGTGCTGGAACTGTGGCCTTTCGTTCCGGAGTCTGGAGTCTTACCAGTACACAGAGGCTCTGATTTCTGCGTGGCATTCACAGCTCTGGTGGATTCTGTGAAAATACACTGTACAGGGGTCCTGTCGCGCTCTGAGATGTGGCATTCCGTCTAGGCAAGACCCCGTGGAGAAGCCACCTGACTGCATGCACAGAGCAGCCAGAAAAGGCACCTCCTGTATTCTGCCATCTTGGATCTGCTTTGTTTCTTTACAGTGTATTTTATTTCTTTTCTTGCTTCTTTAGGTATCTTCTTTGTTGTCGTTGTTGTTGAACTCTGGAATATTGCATAAGACAGTAGAAATAGAAATAATTAGCATTTATGTCTGGAATGGGCATGCCTCTGGTTTATTTATTTGTTTATTGTTGGGCTTTTTGGTACAGGTGGTTGAGTTAGTCTATTAGGAATTTTGCTGAGTTTAGTTTTGTTGTTACCATTGTAAGCCTCAGTGCAACTCAGTCTTCATATTCCCCTAGCATGAAATTGCATTTCAGGAAGGGCTGACTTGCCAAGTTTTTCTCAGTGTTCCTTCCCTGCCTTAGGGCTTTCTTTTGCACCCATGGTTTAGAGGTCTATCTCCATGTTCCTGAGCCCCGTTCAGTATCATGTGTTACTCCAGGCTTGCTCGCTTGGGAAAAGAAGGAAAGGAACATTCTCTCATTTTGTTTAGTCTCAGGTCTTCTCCAGGTATTGTACCCCTTTGCCCTTTCATAAGCAGCTTAAGTCTTTTGTTCTACAGAGGTGACAAGGTTTGGGTGGGAATTCCCTCTTATGGGTGCTGTTTGCCTCTTCCAGGCTGCTTGACAACAAAGTCTTTCCGGAGACTCACCCTGCTCCCAGTATTACTCATGAGCGCCCAGAGAAATCAGTGGAGACCCTGCCTTAGGTTATGAATTCCTCTTGAGTCAGAAGCTCCACAGATTCTGTTTCTCACACTTTTCCACATGTAACCTTTAGCAATTCATTAGAAGATGTAGCTAAATTCTTCTGCCGATTTATATGTTCACTGGTATCATCCTCAGGTGAACCAATGTTTATTCTGTGAGCATCCTTATAGAAAATATCAGATGTAAAAGACTGATTAGAAGTGACATGAGAATTTGGAAGTAAGAGATCACGAAAATGATGGGTAGGATAATTTTTTAAGAGGAAAGGCAACCCACCATTTGGGTAATATCTGAGAATTCATGTAATTTAAATTCGTATCAACAATTTATATTAATATCATGAAAAATTGATATAAATTGGGAAAACAATAGAATACTTAATAGTTTGCATTTGGTTGTTTTCAACAGCTTCAGAAATGTTTGGGAAAGATTAGCAAGCAATATTTTGTTGCATTAGGACATGCATTTTCCCTTTTCTGTCCTTCATAAAAAAAGGGAATGTAAAAGAATAATTGGGGGCTGGGGTTGTGGCTCAGTGGTAGAGCGCTTGCCTAGCACATGTGAAGCACTGGGTTTGATTCTCAGCACCTCATAAAAATAAAGGTAGTTGTGTCCATCTACAACTTAAAAAGAAGTGTTTTTTTTTTAAAAAAAGAAAAATTGGAAGAAAGTCTCAGTATGATAGAACAAAAGGATTGTCATAGTCAGAAATGATAACTATTTTAAAAAATGACAAAGAATGACAGCATCAGCATTTTGGAATTGTTTTTAGACAAAATTCCATTGTTTTCCAAAATAGGCTGTACTAGTAAATATAATCTTAGAAAAGGAATCTCAATAAGAAATATTGATGTTGTCATTCAGACACAGAAATTAGGGTGGCATTTGCTAAAAATTCCAACAATAGATACAGGATAATAACAGTCTATGGTAAATAACTTCATTAAGCAGTTTTAAGGTCCTATATCTTAGTCTTTTTTGAAGGATTAAAAAGACCCAAGTCAAGAAAAAACTATTTTCAGCTTCATTAAAGGACCTTCAATTTCAAATCCTTTAATTCATCAAGCACCACAGGTTTTTGGAAGAGAGAGGGAGATCAAGCAAAAGAACAATATGGCTTTCTTTTTCTGTGAATAAGGAGCCAGTTATCAAAAATTTCATATTAGTAAAATCTTCATTTCACTATCGGTCAATACAGAAGAAAGAAAACATTTTTCTGCAAAGGTCTATGTTGCTGTCATATGGCAGCACATTAAATTGTTTGAAAAATCCACATCCTGGCATGTGAGTATTTTTCAAAGCTAACTATTCATAAAATGTTGACATATCATTACCGTAACTGTCAAGAGACACGGATGCTGGTATGATCACATGAAATTCTTTTCTTGAGGAGACCAGAAATCACAAGACTACACTGAGAATTTTTCAGAATGTCAGTCCTCTAAACAAGGAAATGGTCAGATTGATCTAAATGTATGGCAATATGATTAAAAGGAACAGTTCCAAAATAGGAAATTCTGAAAGAGTCACAAAGTCAAGAGTGATTCAGAAAGAATCATAAGTCATTAGAGCCCTATAAATTTTATTTGTCAAATTTGATAAAGCAAATAGCTTTATAGACCATCGCATATGGCAACATTCATTTCCAAGTATTTGGATAAGTTCATATAAATCTTGACTTCGGTGATACATAAAGGTTTTTACACCCATGAAATATGAAGTTTTACCCAATTTATGTATGCCATATTAAGGGGAAGATTTTAATATTTGTTACTATTCTCTCTCTCAGTGGTTTATATAGTATCAAGAAAAATTGGAGGGGCTTGGGCTGTGATTGGGGCTCAGCGTTAGTGCACTTGCCTGGCAGATTTAGAGGCACTGGGTTTGATTCTCAGCACCATATATAAATAAAACAAATAAGTGAATAAAGATCTATCAACAACTAAAATATACTTAAAAGAAAAATTGGATCCATCCTTTAATGAATAAAATTACTTATTGACAGGAAAATTTATTGGGGTTTTTGCATAAGTCATATTTTTTTGCTCAATACTATATAGAGTAAGGATAATTTCAATGATTCCCAGGGAGGAAATGCCTTGAGGTCTGACTTCCATAGGCTCCAGAAAAATGGGTATCGAGGTCTGACTTCCATAGGCTCCAGAAAAATGGGTATCATCAGTCTATTTAGATGTTAATGATTCCAATCAGCCACCTTGGGAATTCCTTGCTCATTATTATTTTACTTTTCCTTTCAGCCTGATGCTTATTATTTGCAAATCTGTGAAACTTTTCTTCCATGAAAGAGGGAAGCACTACTAATCCAGGTGTCCTCTGTATACACCCACTTCGCTTACCTCCTTTTTATCCAGAGTGGTCATTTTTATGTGTCTCCATGGGAAACAAATAAGTAAATAGTCCCTCAAATCATTTTCTGTGTCATAGGGTTCAAGTAAGGAACCCTGCTTGAGAAAGGCCATTGAAAAAATAATGGCATAGATATTAGACCATTTGAACTCCCTGGATCCCCATTGGTGATTGGTATGAATTGTGAAGATAAATCACCATTTATGTTACTCTGTAATTATGATATAGATTTGGTATTAATATATTGGATGATGGAGAATGCCTAGCATTAGGGGGAAGGAGGAGATTTAATAGCATTTTTTCCTCTGGCTGATTCATATTATAGTATCTGGTTAATCTTATAGGATTTGTCACAAAATCCTAACTATGACCAAGGAAAAATGAACAAATCTGCTTACATAAAAATACTCTTTATTTTCTTTTTGGGATTAAAAAATTTGTCTTCATTTGTTCTCTTTAGTCAGACATGACAGTAGAATATATTTTGACATATCATGCCTACATGGAGTATAACTTCCCATTCTTGTGGTGGTACATGATGTAGAGTTACATTGGTCATGTATTCATATATGATCATAGGAAAGTTATGTTCGAATCATTATACTCTCTGTCTGATTCCCATCCCCTTCCCTTAGCCCCATTCCCCCAATCCAATCTGGGGAAACTCCACTCCTCTCTCCCCGTGACCTATTGTGAGTCAGCATCCACATATCAGAGAGAACATTTGGCCTTTTGTTTTTTTGAGTCTTGCTTATTTCACTTAGCATGATAATCTCCAGTTCTGTCCATTTACTGGCAAACGTCACAATTTCATTCTTCTTTATTGCCAAGTAGTATTTTATTGTATATATGTACCACATTATCCATTCAGGTGTTGAAGGTCACTTAGGTTGGTCCCATAGCTTAGCTATTATAAATTGAGCTGCTATAAATATTGATGTGACAGTGTCACTATAGTATTCTGATTTTAAGTCCTGTGGGTATATACCAAGGAGTGGGAAAACTGGGTCAAATGGTGGTTCCATTCCAAATTTTTAAGGAATCTCCATACTGCTTTCCAGAGTGGCTGCACTTTCCATTACAGTCACTGGCAATGTATAAGTGGTCATTTTTCCCCACTTCCCCACCAACATTTATTTTTATTGATTAATGTTAAAATGGATTCATTTATTTATTCACGATAAAAGTTAGCTTCTTCAACACATGGTGTTGGGAAAACTGAAAATCCATATGTAACAAAATGAAATTAGACCCCTAGCTCTCACTTTGTACAAAACTCAACTCAATGTAGATCAAGGACTTAGGCATTAGACCAGAGACCCTGCACCTACTAGAAGAAAAAGTAGGCCCAAATCTCCATCATGTCGGCTTAGAAACTGCCTTCCTCAACAAAACTCCTAAAGTGTAGAAATAAAATCAAGAATCAACAAATGGGATAGTATCAAACTAAAAAGCTTCTTCACAGCAGAAGAAACAATCCAGAACATGAAGAAAGAGCCTACAGAATGGGGGAAAAAATCTTTGCACATCAAATAGAGCATTAATCTCCAGGAAATATAAAGAACTCAAAACACGTAATGCCAAAAAATAAATAACCCAATTAATAAATGGCAAAGGAACTGAAGCGGTCTTTCATAGAAGAAGTACAATCAGTCAACAAATACATGAAAAAATATTCAACATCAATAGCAATTAGAGAAATGCTAACCAAAATTACACTGAGATTTCATCTCACTCCAGTCAAAGTGGCAACAACCAAGAATACAAGTAACATTAAATGTTGGCAATGATGTGGGGGAAAGATACATTCCCTTTGGTTTTGAGAAGTATTTTTTCTGGGTAAAGAAATCTCGGTGAAGAGTATTCTCCTCCTAACAAACACATTTCTACATTATTTTCTGGTCGACTTAGAAGTAAGAAATCTCTTGTTATTCCTGTGTCCCTCACACATGCTTTATCTTTTTCTCATGTTGATTTTATGTTTTTATTTTCTCTTCTGTGTTTTGGTTTTATTTTAGTTTTCTGTTTGGTTTTGTTTGTTTTGGTCCACTGAGTCACTGAGGCTTGGTGTATTTTTCTTTGTCTAACAGACAAATAAATGCTTAGGAATTATGGAGCTTCTTTGAGTTGCAAGTTTGCGATTTTCACCAAACTTGGAAATTTCTTCTCATATTATTTCTTAAAAATCTTGTTTTTGTTCCTCCTCAACTCTCCTCCTAAGAAACATGTTTCTGCATTATTTTCTATTTACTTATTTATTTATTTCTTACATACATGACGATAGTGGAGTGCATCACATTCATCATTATCCATTCACAACACAATTTTTCGTAACTCTGTACATGAAGTATGTTCATGACAAATCATGCCATTATACCTGAGCTCTCTCTCTTTTTTTGCATTACAATTCTTAATACATCTTTATAACACGATTTATCATATCTCTGTTTGTATATAAGGTATGTTGACACCAAACTCACATCTTCATACATATATTTTGTATAATGATGACCGTCTTCTTCCACCATCCATGCTATTCCTCTTCTCCCTCCCTTTCCCTCCCCCTTATTCGTTGTTTCTGGAAGTTCTACTTGAATCACTCTTGCATTTTCCATTTTTCTTTAATCATAGGCATGTTGATAGGATGAACCATTCATAAGTCTTTCTTAGGTTCTTGTCTGGTGCATGGATGATCACTGCCAATTCTACGTAAGTTTCTATTGGCAGATTTGTCTCCACTTTTCAGGTCACATTTTTTTCCCTACTTCTTTGCAATGCTGAGTAATTTTTGATAGAATGCTAGAGATTTTGAATTTCACGTTGCTGAGTGTTGGATTTCATTTTATGCTATTCCTTTTAAAATAATTGATTTTGTTTCAGTGTATAGTTATATTATTTTGAGTTATTGTTTCAAAGCTTGATTTTAAGCATCATTAAAGTATATTCGGAGAAGTCTTTAAACAGGATAATAAGCCTCACTAGTGTGTGATAATCTTCTGAGACTCCTACCTGAAGCCCCACACATCATGAAGTCTTTCACTCTGACTGCTGGAACACAAACTTCTTACAGTTCTGTGTGAGCCCCAGGGGCTCATCAGCTTTCTCCCTTTGATGATTGGTGGATCTTTGCTTTGTTTTGGGGAGTTATTTTGTTTGTTTTTGTTTTTGGTAGCAGGGAAAAAAACCCAGGAGCACTTAACCACTAAGCAACATTCCCAGTCTTTCTTTATTTTTTGAGATAGGCCCTCGGTAAGTTGCTGAGACTGGCTTTGAACTTGTGGTCCTCCTGCCTCAGCCTCCCCAACCACTGGGATTATAGTCATGCACCAACACACCCCGTTGGTAGTTTTTCTGATGTGTATGTAGGTCAATACTCAGCAAAGACTCTCAGAATCTCTCTAGGTCTTTGGAGGTTTGTCTCTGTGCCCCACATCCTCTCTAGGGCTTTCTCTTGAATCTGTTCTCCTTCTCCTAAGTTCTCCTCCTGATCAGTCTGAAGTTGATTGATTTTCTGAGCTCATTCTTCTTCTGTTTCCCTATTGTGTTCATATTTATTGATGTCATTGATATCCTCTGCATGAAGCCATTTTTTTTTACTCTTTCTTTCAAGCATCGTCCTCCTATATTGCCAGTTTTCCAATGTTTAAATTTCTTGTTTCATAAACTTTGTCTGCCAGGAGCAGTGGTGCTTGCCTATAATCTCAGAGACTCTGGAGGCTGAGGCAGGAAGATTGCAAGTTCAAAGCCAGCCTTGGCAATTTAATGAGGCCCTGTCTCAGAATTAGAAGGGCTGGGGATGTAGTTCAGATACCTGGGTTGAATCACTGGTACCAAGAAACAAAACAAAAATAACTCTGTCTACTTTAACTTATTAAAATCAGAGATTAAATTCAGTCCTTATTATTACACACTGGTTAAGAGAAAAAGTGTGGTACTATTCGTTTCGAAAACATTTTCACATCTAAAACTAAAGCTAGTCCAACATTATGAACAAGTAATTCTACCCATAGGCATTTTCTCAAGATAAGTGAAAACATACTCACGCGTGCGCGTGCACACACACACACACACACAAATTGTGGCATGTTAACTTAAGGAGTATTGCTCAACAATGAAAATTAATAACTTACTGCACAAAAAAGAAAGGCTAAATCTCAGAGATATTATGTTGAGTAAAGCAGGTCACAATATATGATCTAATCTAAGATTTCATTTCAAGAAGTTCAAACTAGCACAGTCGTACATGCCTGTAATCCTAGAGACTGAAGGTTGAGGCAGGAGGATCATAAATTTGAAGCTGGCCTCAGCAACCTAGAAAGAGAGGCCCTAAACAACTTTTTGAGACCCTGTCTCATAGTGAAAAATAAAAAGAGTGGATTAAGTTCAGTTGTTAAGCTCAGTGGTTAATTAATTTCATGAAGTTCAATACCAGACAAAACTAAGTAACTAAGTTTTAGCATTAAAAAACAGAAACTGAGACCTCTAAATTGGAGATTAATTGAAAAATGGATGCAAAGGGATATTCTTGTGAGATATAAATGTTCTTGAACTTTATACAAGTTTGGGGTGTGGGTTGATGCCTTTGTCAAAACTCATCAAATTTTGAATTTAAACTATATGTATTTTAATCTCACATTAACTTTTCTTTTTTAAAAAAAGAACAAAAGAACTACGGATTAATAATAAATTTTAGGTGTTGGGATGCTTTCCACAGTGAGAGGAACTAGCAAATCTGAAATTAACTTGCATAATTTCTATATAATTTAGGACTGAACACACTATTAGCCTTATTGAGGATAATAGGAGATAAGTTTCTGTCACAGAAAAAAAAAATCTATAAGTATCAAAAGGAGAAAGACTAAATTCTGCCCTGTGGTGTAGGTTTTGTAGGCATCAGAATAAACCTACTGTTTTGAATACAGATATAGAAATAGATGCGGTCACATCCACATGTTCTATTTGCTGAAGAAGCAATGTCATTTTGACATCATGGACCAAGACCCAGTGCACATCTTGATTTCTAAACAGGATTCTCCACTACAAGGAAACAGATTTCCTTGGAATAATAACTGATTTTAGGGCTAGTATAAGGAAAGTACAAGATGTTCCTACAACATCAGATAGAGCCAGGAAATCCAAAAGGAAGACTTGTCTAAAGTATATAGGTTACAGCCTGATGGGGCTCCTGAGGTCAAATTGCAATTTGAACATTAAAATGAATATAGATACTAATGGGTTATAGTCAGTGGTCTGCTAGTAAACTGGCTCTCTGTAAAGGGTGAAAAAAAAAGCCTTTATTGGCAGCATTTGCTGATTTCTACAGTGTAAATATTCCCATTATGAGTGATTTCAAGCTACCCACATTATGCCACTGATTTGGAAAGAGATGCTTTAAACTGGTCCTCATGGGTAATCGAGCTCGCCCCAGTACATCATTAATTATATCTATAAAATGGAACGAGGATACATAAATTTATACAGATTTCCAATATACAATTAAATCATTTAATAGAAGAAAAGGAAAAATCTCTTGTTTACAATAAAAATTTCACCAATATAGAAGAAATGAAGGAGTGGAAAAAGAGTGGACCGATGCCAAGACTGGTAAGGGAGGGTTGGATGAAAGGCTCTACACGTACACAGCCTCAAAGTATCACCCTGCAAATGACTCCTCAGTTCTAAAAAGAAAAATGAGAAAAAAAAAAACCTAATCAATGAAATTAGATTAAATCATTTTCTAATTTTGGCTGTTTTGGTGTGATCACCTAAGAGACAGTCCTCATCCTTAGGAACATGCCGGAAACATTGGAGATAGGGTACGCAATACCTCCATCTCCCTCCACAGAGACAGAATAATGGTCCTCAGATGATGCCTGAATCATAGAACAAGCAAACCTGTTTCCTTGTAGGACAGAAGGGACTTTGCAGATGGGATTGAGAATGCTGAAAAGGAGGAGATAAGCCCAGGTAATCTTGGTGGGCTCAGGGTAATCTCAAGACTTTTATAAGCTGAAAGAGGAAGGAAGGGGTGCCAGTCACAGAAAGGAATGGAAGACTGAGCAGAGTTCAGGGTGACAGAAGCCCTAGAAGTAAGGACAGAAAGGGCTATAAACTCCAGGGTACTGGGGGAAGAGAAACCAGAGGAAAAGGGATTTTCTAGAAACTGGGAAAGAAAAACAACAGATACTTTCCAGACTCTGAAGATCAGCCACCTTATTCATGCTGATGCTGAGAAATCTCATTGTGAACTTGCAAGACCCCGAATAAGAAGATACTAAATTTTTGGTTGTTTTAAGTCACTAGATTTAGGATATTATATAAATGAATATATTCTCAAATGATTCTGATCAATTATGCATTGTTTATTCTCTTTGGTTAAACCAAACATAAAAATGGTAGATTTTTGTTAAGAGTTGCTAGAAGTTCCTTGTACTACTTTTGCAAATTTCCCTTAAGTTTTAAAATGACATTGAATTATTTGCAGTTAGATTCATGGGATATATAAGTTTTGCTTCATATAAACCAGGGAAAAGTGGATACAGTATTGATAGAAATATCACTGTTCACTGTGGATTAAAGATTATTAAAATGGGTAATGTGCTGGGTATGGTTGCACATGCCTGTAATCCCAATGGTTTAGCAAGCTGAGTTGGGAGGATTGCAAGTTCAAAGTCAGCCTCAGCTTGGTGACACTCTGTCTCAAAATAAAAGGTAAAAAAGGCTGGAGATGTGGCTCAGTGGTTAAACGCCCTCGTTTGATTTAAAAAAAAAAAAGAAAAATAGAATGGGTAATGTGTAAAAGAGTTTTGAGTAGACTATTTTGTCTGCTTTGGGATGGGATTTAAATTCTTAAAAATTAAAATTTTGAACCAATTTATCTAAGAATCTGTGGAGGGGCAAATGACCAACTACTAATATTTCAAGCATAAAACAGTCTATTCGGGGAGTTAGCAACCTCAATTGAAAAAAGCAAAGTTGCCCTAATCACTCATAGTCCAGTAACTATCAGTTTAGTGTATTTCATTGACTTCAACAGATAAAGCAGGAAACAGGAGGCTTTTCTCTGAGTATGTCAGCCAGCAGACATTAACCTTCCTCTACTGTCAAAGCAACTTGGCCATTTCTGCTGTTTTTTTTTTTTTTTTTTTTTTTTTTTTTTTTTTTTTTTTTT